>NC_135556.1:16953641-17253641 GCF_964340395.1 Glandiceps talaboti | reverse complement strand
GACTAATGAATATTCATTGTGCAACCATGAATATATTATTTCTGCTGACTCCCATCATGCAATGGCCTACAGCAAAGATACCCTATAAAGGGCACAAGATCAACTTGATGTTTCTATGAAATGGCAAGTACATTTTTTGTAATTGTTTGTGATGTAAAATCATGAAATGACTCTTTAGAACCCATAGTTTATAAACATGTATTTATTTCCCAGAGTAGTGTTCCCCTTTACATGTCCATAAAACCAGATTTATTGCGGGGATTGTCCATTATCAACAATGTAACAAGTCTCTCTTGACCATGAACTTTCCAGATTTTGGATTTGACAACAAATGTGACCATTATTTAGGTCTATTTGTTACGGACAATAAACAGAGTCTTGAGTCTGTAGACTTCAAGTAACAATGACATCAAATACAAAATTCAAATTCTCTTCTACATATATACCACATAATTTCATTAGTAACTTTGAGAATAAAGTTAGTAGAAGTTTTAAAACATATGACTTTGTCATGTCTACTTACCTCTTTCCTTCTGTCTGCTATTCTTTTTCTTCTTTCCTCCTCCTCTTTGGCAGCTCTGATTGTTTCCTCTTTTAGTTTATCTTCCGTCATTAACTTACGGATCTTCTTTCTGCCTTTTCCTTTGGGAGTTGACTTAGTATCTGACCCACTCTGTCCACACCATAAGCAGGAAAGAGAATTATCAATTGAAAAATTACACTTGGCAAATATCTTTCAATCATTCAGTCGAGCCAGTTTTATTAACTCTATCATATAAGTTGCTATGGGCCCAGTCACGGTTGCTAGGTTATTAGTTATTATTCTATTACAGTTGGCCGAAATGTTTCCTTCTTATCACACTATCAAACTGACATGCATTGATCCAAAAACAACAGCAGGTGCCTCAGATGTACATATATTGTAGATTCACACATACTTTTATCAGTTTGTTTATGTCTGAGAAAGTTAGACATATGGTATATGGCAATATGACTAACTTTCACAGACATAAACAAACTGATAAGAACAAAAAGGTGTGAACCTACATAAGAGGCACCTGATGTTATTTTCTATCAATACGTCAATTTGATATTGTGAAGAGGAGGCAACTTTTAGGCACCTTCAAAGTGCTTTTATTCATCCACCACTGATAAAGTGATGTCCTGATCCGCAGCATTTCCAGACAACTGGTGCAAGCATTGTAATATAACTACTAAACAATTTGTACGATCTCTCATCTCACGATTTCCATATCCAACAGCATGAGACTTGTCATATTCAATTCTACTACTTTTATCTAGTCCAAAATTTACAACCGTTTTGTACATTAGGAGTCTACACCTCTATTTCTACTCCCTCTAGTTACTTGAGAGGAACATATCTGTTTACCTCATTTGAATCTCTATTTCTACTCCCTCTAGTTACTTGAAAGGAACAAATCTGTTTACCTCATTTGAATCTTAATTTCTACTTCCTCTAGTTACTTGAAAGGAACATATCTGTTTACCTCATTTGAATCTCTATTTCTACTCCCTCTAGTTACTTGAGAGGAACATATCTGTTTACCTCATTTGAATCTCTATTTCTACTCCCTCTAGTTACTTGAAAGGAACAAATCTGTTTACCTCATTTGAATCTCTATTTCTTTTCCCTCTAGTTACTTGAGAGGAACAAATCTGTTTACCTCATTTGAATCTCTATTTCTACTCCCCCTAGTTACTTGAGAGGAACAAATCTGTTTACCTCATTTGAATCTCTATTTCTACTCCCCCTAGTTACTTGAGAGGAACAAATCTGTTTACCTCATTTGAATCTCTATATGTATTTCTACTCCCTAGTTACTTGAGAGGAACAAATCATTGAATCTCTATTTCTACTCCCTCAATTTACAAAATGTACTTCAGAGAAAAAAATCTGTTTACCTCATCTGAATCTTCCTCTTCATCGGATGAATTAGAAGCAACTTTAATGCGACGTCTCTTCTTTCCTTTCGCTTTTTTGTAACTGCGTTTCTTTCGACTGTCTTCTGTATCTGACTGCGATTTCCGTCGTCGTGAACGCCTACTACGTGTTTTCCTTGGCTTCAGTGAATCTGCAGAATAATCACTGTCACTGTCTTGAGAACTTGATGATTCTGAGAAAGATTCACTCGAAGAAGAGTCTTCTTTCCTTTTTCGTTTCTGTTTTTTCCTACCTATATCTTCACTGTCACTTTCACTGTCAGATATTTTGACATTAAGGAGACGATTTTTACGTCGTGATTTCTTTTTAGTGATGTTCTCTTCACTGTCATCACTGTTCACCGATTCTTTCTCCTTTTTCCCAGTTTGTTTTTTCTCTTTCTTCGTCCGTTTCTTTTTACCTTTATCTTCATCTGATGAGCTGCTACTACTTTCACTCTCATCCTCACTGTCATTCTCAGTTCCTGCCTCAATATCTTTCATCAGTTTTTTCCTCGCAGCTTGATCATCAGAATCATCCTCAGTTGACGAAATACTTTCCTTTTGTTTTCTTTTACGTTTGCCATCTATATCCGAATCACTCTGCCCAAATTCATCAAAATTACTATTATCTTCTGTATTTGTCACATTTTGATCAGAATCGGTGGCATTAGGATCACTTTTTGTTTTCTTTTTCTGGTCTTCATCATTATCATCATCCGATGAGCTTGATGAACTGGAGCTGCTTTCATCTTTCTTTTTTCGTCGTCTAGCTTTCTTCTCTCCAACCTCTGAATCATTTTCTTTCAGATCAGAGTCCCTATTTTCATCACCAGAAGTCACATTCTTCTTTCCCTCCCCTCCTTCTCCCCTTGATTCTTTATCCACCTCATCATCATCGCTTGCAGAGTCTCCACGTCGTGTCCTCTTTTTTGACTTGTATTTATTTTTCACATTCCTCTCTAGACAGTCAATCTCATCTTCAAGGTCTGAATCGTGGTCTGAAGACTGAGATTCTGAGCGCTTGGCTTTTGTCTTTTTCTTCAGTTGTGGACTTTTAGGGAATTGTATTTCGGGATCTGAATCAATACTCTCATCACAAGTGTCTTTGTCTGAATTCTCATTCTTCTTTTTACCAAAGTCAAGTTTAATTTTAAATTTCTTCTTTCTGCTATCATCTATTTCATTCTCTTTAGCCTCTGATTCACTGTTACTGCCATCTGCTTCGTCTTCACTATCATCACCCTGCATTGCCTTGATTTCATCTAAAATTGCCATTTCACATTCAATGTCAAGCCGACTACGTTTTTTGTCGGAAGTAGATGGTTTCTCTTCCACTTCATCTTTCACACCTTTTAGTTTGTGTTCGTGTTTATCCGATTTTCTCGCAGCAGACTTACTCGAACTCTGCCCTTTACTTTCATATTTCTCTAATTCCATCTGTAACATTTTAGCTTTGGCTCTGATGTCCTTGAGAGCCAAACGCAGGTTATCAACACCACTGCCACTGCTACTTCCTTTCGCAATGGCCTTCCTCTTCCATATTTCCAGCGGCTCATTTTTCGATTTTGATTTCTGATCTTTGTGTTTAAGATATCGTCCTATTTTGTCTGTATCCATGGCTAATTTGTTAACCTCTTCTGTTATTGATTCAGCTTCCGAGTATGAATCTGTACCCAGTCCTTGGCTGCTGACAGAACGTCGCCTTTCTCCTTTACCTTTCTTAAGTTGATTCTTTAGACCTTTCAAGTTATCAAAGATTGCATCGCACATGTCCCGTAGGGAGGAGAGCGGTTCCAGATCACAGCAGTAGCATTTCCACTCATCTGCATCATCAATGGCAGACAGTTCCTTCCTACCTCGGACACGTTTGATGCAAGCACGGCAAAATGTTGAAGAACAGAAACTACAACACAGGAGTTTGCCACCCTCGCCACACAACATGCATTGTTCATCAATCCCTTCATCATCTTTGGTTATTGTACCACTTGTGTAATAGTTGTAACATTTCTGGTGAAGAGACATTTTAAAAGACATTATGATGGAAAGCTATTCAACAAGGTATTAACATCAAATGTGCCTCAGAAATAAACTGTTTAAAGATTAGCTGTTACTTTGTACAAGAAAATTCCAACCCATTCAGTGAAATCAAGAAGACAAATCATGGGTCATTGTACAGTTTTTCGAAAAAGAGGTCAAAAAGTTATCAAAATAGAGCATTTCATAATCCAATATGGCCGTCAAATACTGCATTAAAGCTATGGGAAAATAAATGAAAACAAACAGTGCATCCCCAATTTCAAAGGGCAAAGAGGCAAGCTTCCATATGGCAAAGTTGGGTGAGATCTTAAGAACTGTGACAGTGAAATTTGTCCCTGAGGACAATAGCTGGTAGAGCTCAACATGGTGTTCAGATACATGTATGATACAAAAATGAAACTGTGACATCATTTCGGTTTTTTTTGGTTCAGTTTGTGGAAATTCAGGCACACTGGCTGAAGACTTGACATTGACTTGCACTTTAAAATAATGTATATTGGTTGATTCTCGGTACCTGCAATAGCTTTTCACCTCAGGGTCAAAATAGAACGCAAGCATATGTGAAGCGTGTGGAGCGGAAGTTACCGAGAATTGACAGCACATCAATGTACTTACTCGACATAGGAGGATGTTCAACACAGGATGTTTTCTCACATTGCTTTTATTACTTGGATTAACCTGGTCTCCACAGGAACAGCAATGCACAATACCCACATCATTACCATCCTGACTACCTGTGAATCAAAACATTGGTTGCCAGACAATTACAAATCTTTAAATAAATTCATCAGATTGGGATAACGTATACATTTGTATATTTTTATCTCGACACTGTGTGAGAAGATCCTCTGGTTCAACAGTCTATCGAGTTTAAATAAAGTCGAATAATAATGAAATTCAAATGACAGATCAATTCTGATAGCAAGACTATGAATTTTATATCCTGTGAAACATTTTGATTTACTCTGATTGACAGGCTCTGTTAGGTACAAAATGTAATCCTGGTAGTTTCTCACATACATGAAGAGTAACATACTTTTGTTTGGGACAACTCTGGTATAATGACTTAGGACCTCTGGTAGATTTTACCTACTTCTCACTTTATCAAAACGCGGCATGTGTGATATCACAAACCTGAAAGGGACTGTGGAATGTGGTTGGGCAGATCTTTGACTAAAACTATGTGTGTTTTGTGTGTATGTCATAATATATGGCATGAGGAAAAACAAAAGCCCAAAAATAAGGAAGGGAGGGGGTTTAAATTAATTAAGTTCCATTCTGATGATCTCCATCACTCGCATATTTCTTGGTAAAATAAAAATTGTCCAATACAACAATCCATGATTAAATTTGTCAAGTCTATTTTTACAACATTTGAATAGTTTACTTTCACACCAGTATGGTAGTATATCAATATGTTATACAATGTACACTTACCTTGTGACTTGACAGAAGCTGATGATCTAGATTTCGACTCACGGAAGCTTCTACCACCATCATCTGGGACTGGTTCTGGCTGGACTACTACAGTACCTAAAGGTGACAAATCACACAATCTTTAGCTACATGTATATCATCAACAAACAAGAGCAACAACTGCTGACATCAGACCGTGGACAAATGTAACCTGGTACAAACAGGGAAAGTAAACAAATGAAATGGATTACTAACACTTGGCACAGTATGTTGGAGGTACAGAGACTTGTATGACATTCAATCACTTGATAAAAACAGTTTCATGACCACTATACATACATGTAATACTAGTAGTTCACGTTCACAAACAAATTTGAAGTTCCCCTGGCATTTCATGTACACATAAAGAGGTCATAAACTGTTTTTATGTCAGCAGTTGTACCTTGAATTCTGCAATAGTTCCACATCACAACTTTTTTTTAAAAACTCTTCATGTATCACTCATTTCTACTTACTAATACTAAGTACTGTCATTACCATTCAGTAAAATTTTTGATTTTCACACTTGTTTATAAAATACATAAAAAAAGTTTGGGTGTCAGCAAGAATGAGTAAATGGAACCACGCCATACTTAAACACAGTCTGTTAAACAAAATCCTAAATTAGAGAAATAACAATTTCTTACCATCAGGTAACACAGGAATCCCGTCTGCATTCACTTCTATTTTGATTTCTTGCTCCTCTATTTCAGATTGGTTTTCTCTCTCTGACTCATCATCACTGGGTGGTTTGACATCAGAAGCATTTTCACTTTCTTCGGTTGGAGTCGCTTCACTCTCTTTACCTCGTGGTGGTCGATTAACAAAGTCATCCTCACTATTCTCGTCTGCTTCTGATGATAACACATGTCTGGTTACAGTAGGTTTCCTTCATCAAAAAATAGAAAGATCAGTTATTCCTAAGGCCAAACAAAAAAAATTGTGTGGTTCCTATTACATGGTCTTGAAAATAAGGGTAGGTAGGTAGGGATTTTTTTTTTTTTTTTTTTTTTTTTAAATTTCTATTTTGCAGGTATGGACGGGGTTGAAAATACAACTAGCAACTCAAATATATATGTACAGAGCAGACATAAATTCACAAATCAAATTATTTTTTATTTCTTTTCATATGATAATTCAGCAATACAGATTCCTTCACAATAACACTGACCAGTTGGTTTTACTGGCCTGCAAAATAAAAAAAAAATCAACATCTAAATCTGAATGTTATTTTTTCAGGTTTATATATTTCATGTACATTTATACATTATATTCTTCACTTCAACGTTTCTTTCCAAATGGGCTTTGAACAACTGGATGGTTCCCATTGTCTTTACAGGTAGTACAAATAGGTAAGACTGTTTTGTAGCGCTTCTTCAGTTCAGCATCAACTTCAGCTCCAACATCACCACAGTGGCAACATACATCTTTTCTTCCAATATCAATCCAGTCCTCTCTTCTCAAATAGATCTACCAATGAGTTATATAATTCTTGTTTTTTGGTCAGTGAAACGCCACTACACTACAGACAAGAGAAATTAAATGGACATTTATTAAAAATACTTTTCACTCGCCCACTTCAAAGTATTACGAACATATATACACTCATAGAGTTAAAGCTGGAGTTATTTTTGAAGTAAAATTGAATATTCAACCTCGCATGCCTTAATTAAAAATTTGTGCGTAAAAAGTCTGACTATTGCGCTATATAGCCTGTAACGACGTATGAAAATAGTGGCGTTGTAATAAAAAAACGCAAACAAAACAGTCATTCAAAAAATCACGTCACGTTTACCCACAACTAGTCCTGCTTACATGACGGTGCACGAGTCTGTATTACTGACTTGACTCTAAACTTTTTGTCAGAATCGAGTCCCGAATTCCTCCGTATGCAAGCAGGACTAACCCACAACAAATTCGTCTTTAATACGTTTCGTCTCTTCTCTTACAATGTCTTATTTTTCCAAAAGAATGGCACAAAAAATGCTTCGAAACAACGAAAGAACGGAGTAAAAAAAAAAAAAAAAACAACGGAGTAAAAATAAAATTTAAAAACAAACGAACGGAGTAAAAATAAAGGTGAAAAATAAAAACAAACCTTGAAGAGGGTTTCTCCGAACAAATTCCCGTCCACCTGCCATTAGTATTTCGAATGCATTCACGGCTTTCGTTGTGGTTTCCTCAACAATATCCTCCATTTCACGAGAAACAGGGTCTCGTTGACATTGAACTCGTACGTACATATTTAATACTAAAGTTCTGACTGACGGTGCGGAGTTGAATATTGCTTTGAGTAACTTCCATCCACGGGCCATTCATTGAACTCGAACATTCAATACGAATCTGGTAAGATTTGCATTCCGAATAACCTGGATGATGGTCTTCTAACAATTGCTCGAATGTCCTGTCTGAGTTAACAGTAGTCAGTACAGATTTTTGCTGAATGTGGCATCATATTCCTGCGAATTCAATTGAAAACACGCCGCGTTCGCATGAGCGAGCGGCCATTTTCGTTTTTAAAGCATGGACGTCGTAACTCTCGCCCGAAATCTCGCGCTTCGCGAGATTCGTAAATTTTCGATTTTCTTTCGGGTTTTCGGTATTTTTCCGATAACTCGCATAAAAAGTCGGCAGTCGGGGGTTAACAATTAGGGTCGGTCGGGTAACCGGAACCACACAATTTTTTTTGTTTGGCCTAAAGTGTATCACATAAAATATAATCATAAATATCATAGTCTAGTTATTTCTTTTGCAACCATTGCTAAAACAGCATCACACAAATTAGAGAGAAAGAGATTGTCTTGGGCGGCAAACACATAAAAATAATTTAACAAAACAAAATAACAGACATTCTGACTTCATGATTTCATGACTTCAACCATGTCATAACTACATGTATTATTCTTACCTTTTTGAAGAGCCTGTCCTTACTGATTTCTGTGGATTAACCAAAAAAAAAAAATTTAAAATCATTTCAACTTTATTTAAGAATAAAAGTAGTATTCAATATTACCACATATAAAATGAGAAAAAGTCTTCCACTCTCCTAGTAAATTGTATTACTTACTATAGTACTAAATTGGTTTAACAGAAATGGTTGGAATGTAAGAAAGATAATGGAATTGGTCAAGATTAATATCAAGGCAATAGCAATGTTATGTTCTGTATGCAAATGAACTAATCAATATGCATATTCTAATTTGATCACTTATCAGCTCCTGCCATAGGCTGGCAATCTTAAAATCATTCATATGGGAAAATAAAATAACTATGAACTTCAAAACAAATGTAAAAATAGCACAAATGGTGTTGTAGCACAGCTGGTACAGTATAAACAATGAAAGATTCAACTTTTCAGAGAGTTTGATTGGCAGGACATCATTCTTTCTTGGAAAGTTAATTCATACACATACATGTACATGTAGAAGTTGTAATCCTTCCACAAGACACTATGGCTTTGTTATTGCTATGGACGTATCCATGGTTACTAACTATACACATTTTACACATTTGTGTTTATATCTAAATGTTTGTCTACACCTCGGTACTGATATCTTACATCTAATATTAAAAGGCGATTTTTTTTTCTCTCTTTTTTTGAGATCTACATTGTATCTATATATTTATATCTATCTATCTATCTATCTATCTATCTATCTATCTATCTATCTATCTATCTATCTATCTATCTATCTATCTATATTTATATATTCCATTTTAAAATGGTTATCCACCTGCCATCAATCCCTAATGCTATCTCTGCAATAACACCATCACTTGGCTGTTCCTATGGGGGCAATCTCGTTGCTTTGCAATAAATTTTTTATTTTCTGAATTTATTTACTTTCCTGTTCCTCCCTGTTATGTGTGTAATAAACACTATTGTTTTATTTTTGCTTCATGTACGGGTGTGGTCTTGTTGCTAGGTACATTTGTCCATTTTCAGTATGTTTATCCACTTGCCGCCTCACTCCATTTATCATGTTTGCAATACATGCCATTATTTGGCTGTTGCTATGGGTGTGGTCTTGTTGCTACATGTTATTGTAGATATATATATATTTCTTGAATGTCTATCAACTTTTCTATATATCCTTGTTGATATCTTTGCAATAGTTAGTTGGCTGTTGCTATGGGTATCATCATGTTGCTAGGCATATGTTGTATATTTTGTCTTGAACAATGTCCCAGCTAGAAACTAAAAGCAACTTCCGCACCAAATATCAAGATAATTTTCCTAATGGTTTTTGACTAAGTCATCCATAGACAGACAGACAGACAGACAGACAGACAGACAGACAGACAGACAGACAGACAGACAGACAGACAGACAGACAGACAGACAGAGACAGACAGACAGACAGAAGGGTGGACAGATGGATAGACTGACAAATATTCTACCACGTCTATAGCATGATTGAACCTTAAATTATAGTGCAGTTGCGTTAAAAGTGTGTTACCATGGAATCCTCAAGGAGCGATTAATTATGGTGTCATTAACAAGTTCTGGTGATAACCCCATAAAAATTAATGATTTTATGACATCAATAAAACAATAATATTATACATCCTACTCCTAAAGTAAGCTACATTTTCAAAATTCATTTTTTTTATCAAGATACACGCGTCATTTTCATTTGAACAATTGTCCATCTTCACACCCAAAGTAATGTTCCTATCAAATACCAAGGCGATTGGTCTGGCATTTTTTTACTTAAGTAACATGCATGCACATACTCATCCCCCCACCCACCCACCCCCCCTCCCACCCACCCCCCCCTCCTCCCACACACACACACACATACATGTAGATATGCCTTCTTTACCATGCCTAAAGCACTACTGAACCTCAGTTCAGTTGTGCTAAAAAAGTTAATTTGTATGCAAAGTAGTCAGTTGTCATGACTGCCTATTGCAATTCCTACACAAACACCTATTTCAATAAGAGTTTGAGATTCGGAGATTAGAAAACTGAAATATAAAAATTTAATTAAGGTACAAATTAAATTTATGGGATATGGCCTATAGTATAAAAGATAATCTGATTTTATCATAGCCCTGTTTTCAGAAAATTTGTACCAAGTTTTATTTCACTAAAGCCAACATTCCTTGAAATGTTTATATTTTATATACTACAGACAGACAGACAGACAGACAGACAGACAGACAGACAGACAGACAGACAGACAGACAGACAGACAGACAGACAGACAGACAGACAGACAGACAGACAGACAGACAGACAGACAGACAGACAGACAGACAGACAGACAGACAGACAGACAGACAGACAGACAGAGACATCATTATAATATTACCCTATATTTAACTTATTGCTCACCTTGGCGTTCAAAACAAAATATTTCAGAGAACTACATGTATCTCAACAAGTTCTCTAGCACCAGCAGTGTTTATGTAAATGGTGGTATCAACTACAGTATTTTACCTATTTTACCAGGGTTCACTATAATATTATAGTGCAGGGTATGGAAATTGTTGGTTTTACAAAACCCCAACCCTCATCCCCAACCACAATCCCCAACCACAATCCCCAACCCCCACCCATTTCACTTCCAGCCACTTTGAAGGCAAGCAAATATCCTAACTAGCAAGTTCCATTCATTCACCTAATTCATATCATGTGTATTTCTCATATTAACAATTTATGTTACCATAGTGATATGTTAATGTTACCCTTTTGAAATCTAGTATGGAGTGACTACATAGCTACACCTGAATAATCTGTACTATCATTAAAGCCTGGAAAACAACAGAACTGATTCCTTACCTTGCTATTTGTATCAGGTGTATCACTGGAATCGTGTAGTTTACTGATGATAGAGTCCAAGCCCGACCTAGTGTAAAAACAATCACATAAAATTATCAATTAAGAATTTGCTTCATACTCAAGTACAACCAATACACACTTTCACTCTCACATCATAGAATGTTTAGCCCAGAGACTTGGCTATCTGATACAACATACCAGATTTTCTTTCCTGGTGATTGACATTACCCAGCTGGTAACGAACCAATTCTATGTAACATTCTAGAAAACAACATTCCCAAGCTGGGTAGACAATTCTATGTTCCAGTTAACAACATTGCCAAGCCAAATGGCCAAGTCTATGAGCAATAAAATGTTCTGATGGATTGAATATATGAAACTGTCAAACTGAACTAGTAATACAGGTCAAGAAATTGTGACCTACATGTAGTGTTCTCTACAGAGAGTAAAACAATAGAAACAAAGGATTAGTTATATGTAAATTAGCCATTATGCTTTAATTACAAAATTCTTTACAAAACACAGTTAAATATTAACACTGATTGTTTTATGAATAAAAAATATTTGAAGAACAAACTCAGAAGTGCTTTTCTTCACTGCCATTATAACTATCATTACCCCCTCCTCCACTCACCCTCCACACTACCACCACCACCACCATCATCACACATACATAATGGGCTGAGAATATCTTCATTTTATCAGAGACTGTTGAATGTATGATAGCTTTGTCCATAGACCCTACAGTCTCAGTTGTTACATGTCTCAACAATATCATATGAAACAAGACTAACAACAGTATCATGTAACATGACTATTTACGACTATACACTTACATGTAATACTAGTAACTACTCAGTACACATCAAATGAACTGTTTCAATATCCACCATCTTAACATAACTGTTCTCCCATAGGAAATAATGGCCAAGTCGTTAAGAATTATCAATCAACAGTTTGCATTATCACATAAATTTGAATCACTTCTTGTATAGCCCAGGACCTCATAAATTATTGAGAGTTGGGTTCCGAGTTCATATATTCTCAATAGAAAATAAATTTGCATAATTTTATTATGCAAATTTTCATGACCCTTTATCATCTTATAATTCATAAAACTTACTTATATTTTTGCTGTGTATTTATTTATTTATTTATTTCTATTTTTTGTTTGGATCAGGCTCAAGGCCCATATAAAAGAAATACACCAGGAATTTACAAGAAAATACATATAAAAAAATACAAAAAAAACGAAATAGTGATGTAATCAATAAAGAATATCCCTCCAGTGTGCCTGCACTGGAGAGAGTCATGGTACATACATGAGTAAACACACTGTACATAAACATTACTACTATCTAAAACTCTCTTGACAAAATTATAAACACTTTTCCGGACAAGTTCACCAAATGACAAAACTGAGTAACAACCAAACATAGAATGAATACTACACCACCTGGACAAATTTAAAAAAAATTCTAAAACAATTATTATATGCAACTTGAACTTTGTTGTATGTTCTCAACTTAAAATTGTAAATAGTTTTGAGGATTCCAGATTTATTATATCATTATCATATTGGCTATGCCCAGATAATATTTATTTGTCAATTGTTACTAGATTAGTTGCAAGACAACTACTGTATTTCCATTCCCCCTTTCCTGTTAGCTATTGATATACATATTTATCTGGTCCATGTATTTGTACTTTGTAATTACTATATATTTTTGGGAATAAATTATTATTATATATCTCATCTTTTAGTGTTCTTGCTGAGCAAGATAACTACACTTGTAGCACAATTGAGACCTCTTCTAAAATCTGTGCTCCCTTTCATTGAAATCAAAATTCCACAGGAAGAGTCCATTTCAAAGTACTACAGATAACATTTTGCCCCTGGTCTTTCCCTGGTCTGTCAACAGGAACTAAGCATGTAAAAGGAGTCACCAGCCTTTCAGAAATGTTGTCAGGGAATATAAACTCAACCTATGAAATATGCTGGATATTGTATATGTATATAAATTCATGGTGGTAATACACTAACTCAAAGTTCATCAAATTATTATAATGTTAGTTTTTATATAGCACTTTCCCACTTTATCTTCAAAGTGCTTTATAATTATTACTCCTGACACAGCTCTATATCGGCACAACAGCCCTTTACACTTCCTCAACTCCCTGGGGGGCATACAATACATTGCAGCCTTTATTAGCACCAGTGTGCCATCTAATGGTAGGCAAATTTTGTTGTCGCGAGTCAAAATGAGAAAAACTGGCATTTCTTGTGAGTCACCACATAGTAAAAGATAGGGAAACACCAAATCTTGGTGCATCACTAGAAATTGTGTGCGTCAGTGGCACGTCAAATTGGCTTAGAGGGCACACTGGTTTATAGCACATAGGATTAAAGCATTCACATTGCAACCTCTATCCTACCAGGTCCCCAATTATACAGCTGGGCTGACTGAGGCACAGTTGTGGTTCAAATCTTGCCCAAGGATTTTAGCCACTCAGAAACAAACGGCAGTGATGGGTTTCAAACCTGCAACCTGCAGATTCCAAGCCAGCTACTCTAACCATTTGCCCATCATAACTCCTCAATAGTATTAACTTACTAAAAGTACTAGTAATCTACCAAAAAATTCATAAAGAATATAACAGGTTGACCAGGCAAGGTGGTCGGTCTTCATGGTCTCTTAATACTGCAAGGAGTTCCTGCTATAATTTTAATGTTGATTTTTTTTTTTTAAGTTTTTAAAAAAAAATAAACAATACATATCATTTTTTTATTTTCAATTTAACAAAGCACAAACACTACACTCGTTTGTTATGAAGAACTTCTGCAGTTTTATCATTTCCTTAGGGGATGATTTAGCCTCGGATTTTACTCTAGGAACATGTTTTCCAAAAGTATTGGTTAACTTTAAGCAACCATCTAAGAACTCACTATGACATGTCATGCACAGTTAAAAGACAGGTGGGTACCGGGGATGGGCAGAAACTTATCTAAGCTTTTACACCCCACTTACCAAGGAACATAGAAATACAATAAAGTTCATGCCAAAAGTTAGTGTTTTGCAACATAAGAATAAGTCATGAATTGTACTGTTTGTGTTTAGACATTTTACATTGTTGCTATTTTGATGCAAGAACATCTGCATTTCTTGATGTATATTTTTCATATAATTTTAGCCACCGGATTGTCATCCGCTGGTTGCTCCTACTTATCTTCCATGAAACTGTCACCCATGCATAAGTAGGCATTTTCATGGTGCTTGTACATAGCTAAATTACAAGTGAAAAGTCTGGATTTGATATATGTGAATAACTTCATTCACTGTGTAATAACCAAGAAATCTGTTCAGTGCATAAGTCTCACTATGGAAACAACTGATACCAACGCAGAAGAGAGAACTGTTGCTCTTTTAATACTTTTCTCATGAAATTTTTTTGGGGTACAATTTTTTCAAAGTTCAAGGTATCCAAAACAAAAATGTCAAATCTCGAAATTATGCAGATTGTATTTATATAATGAGGTATTATATATTAATTATTCATATATTAATTATTCATGAGCATAGCTCATTATGCATAACCAAACTCATGAATAATTCATAAGTTTGTTGTTTGTCAGTCTGGGGGAATATAATGGCAAATAGGAGACTACTTCAGGCTAATTCTTCCATATTTGTGTCAACTTGTACCTTAAATTTAGTATTTATCTGGTGAAATGGTCATTTTGGTGTATTCCTTGGAGTCTCATATTGTCAACATGTGACATATGTGCTACACCTTCTAGGCTCACTATTAACATTTTTTTAGTGATTTACCCTGTAATTCCACAACTAAAAGACAAAAATTTCATAATTTGGTGTTATTCCAAATTTTGATTCCAAGATGACCAACGCCAGACACCCGCCATATTTGGGCTATTCCATTTATTGGATTCCCTCCCTCTGGGAGATTACCTCATACGTCATATGAAGTAAAGAAAAAATATAATCTGCTTGACATTTGGTAAAAGTAATATCAGGGGTCAACATACCACTGTCATGCAATGTACACATTGATGTCATCCCGGTGGGGGTGCAACCATTGCTTTCAACAGCCAATAGACAATCCACAATTTCTGATATTTTTTTTGTTGTAGTTAGGTTACGGTTGTGTAAGAGGTGTCTTTGACACATTGCTAACTTAAATGTAGTCAACAATAATTACCTTCGGGGCACCTTCTCCATGGTTAACCCTTAAAAAGTGTTACACACAAATCTGTGGTGATAGCTTTCCAGACAGTCTCGCCAGTCTGAGCTCGACTCTTTCCGCTTTGTTGTTCTAGCAAACCTTGGCAGGTTTCTGTCAGCTAACGAGTTGGAGAGGCAAGATTAACAACGGTTGAAACGGGCTACACTAATACGTGGACTGCTACCGATACACTGAAGTGTTCGATGAGATATCCGACGCTACACAGCTGTCTACACGCTAATAAATTTGTACCGGTAAATGCTCTCTCGTCCACTAGCTTCCGCCATGATGTGCTAGATTTTTCGCGCTCACGTTTTGGAAGTAAAATCGCGTATAATGCGAGAGTCATGTGACAATCACGTGAGTCCATAAGGGCTTCAATGGGAATCCCCTTCCGAACTTCAAATTCCGCAAGTCACTGATGAAATCGCTCCTATACACTAAACTCTCCGATCTGTTGTTTATCCTGACTCAGCCACTATTTTTGGTAAGTTTTTTGTGTTGTGAGTCATTTCCCAGGAGTTCAGACACTGTTAGCGAATGTTCGAAGGGAATCCCGATTCTGTTGACAAACTATGTCCGCCGTGGAATCAACACATTTATTCGCTGTTCGCTGTCATGTGTGTAGCACGCGTCAAAATCGCAAGTTTCACACGGTTTTTCTTAACTTTGCAAACAACAGTGGTTGTAATCGCCAAAAGTCATTTCACTTTGTAGCCGCACATAAACGTAACTTGCTGTCAAGCGACAAAGGCTTCAAGACATTTAAAAAACTGAACTTTTTCCCGCTATGCTTTACCAATGGGTGAACATGTCTGGACATGTTTCGGCTTTAGAATATGTACGTATGTGCAACGTCTGACTAGAATGGACTGGTTGTAAGCCGTACATGGTATGCCTTTCTAAAGAGATTTTTCATCATATTAAGTAGATTTGTTGATTCCAATTATAAAATTATCATCAACTGAACTTCTTTTTATGAATTTCAAAAACATGTCTTCACTCATTCATGTGTAAGTATGCACGAAAAGTCCGATATAATGTACACCGTACGCGATCGACGACAGTTTTCAAAGTGGTACACATGACAATGTCTACCATTGAGGTGAAGCGGGTGTCCGTGCAACTTTCCATTTCTTTGACAAGTGCATTCAGTTGAAAAGTCAGGCAATACACTATCGAAACTTTAAAAAATATCGGTAATACTTATTTGAGTTTTAGATGTGCTAGACATTGTAATTCAATTAACACAATTGCCGCCAATGTTTTTTTGAGCTGGTAACAGTTGTGTATTATTTCATCATCCTCCGAGTCGCACAATGCGTGTATATCACCACCTTCACATTTCAGTGTAATTATAAAGGCAATAACGTGTATCTGATCGATATCAAATTATACATTTAACGCTTGACCACCTGTTATCCGACACTTCAATAGCTAAATCAATTAGTACTATAATTTGAAAATGCGACGTGATTATGGTCACTGTATCATGAGCCTCCGACTTTACTAAGTAAACACTAGTACGACATGCACCTTCACTAGTGAAATACTGAAGGGTTACGGTTATATACATACTTGTATCTAAATCATGACATTTCACATTGTCGTTTGATCGAAGTAAATTAGTAACTAAAATTAATATTTTGCTCCTTTCATCATACTCATAGTCTAGGGGCCTACAGACTTTAGTGTGGTGTTTGACAGCGTTGTGTGTGGACTATTGTAAATTATAACATTAATAAAGAAACAATGTACTCTGGTTGTATGCGGAGCAGGAAATACATGTTGTTTATTATTGTATCCAACAAACACAGTGTTTTGTTGTACTTGTCACTGTGTAGGTGTGTGTGCCAGCGCTGACGTGTGCTTCTGCGGCTTTCTTTGTTATGCAAATAAAGGCCGATGAAGTCATTCCTGTAATATGCAAATATGTAAAAGGATGATCGCCTATATCACCCTCTGGTCACAACCGTTGCTATGAAATGTTATGACACCAAGTCAGCAGTATCAATCAGGACAAGACATACATGGCAATAATTCACTTCAAAACTATAATTTTTATTTTGTACCTGGGCCACAAAAGTATGAAAATATGAATTAAAGTGGTGTCATGCTAGTTTTTAGAGTGTCAATGATTTTCAAGAAAACTAACTCTAAACTCTAGTTTTGTTTATTCAAAATCTCTTACTGTAAACTCTTGACATGTTTAAATTTATTTGAAATTTATTTTGAATTTTTTTTAATTATTTGAAAACGGACTTGAAATAAATCAACTTTGCAACTGAACTACATTTTCTGTCTGTTTCCCACTCTTACACTTGATAGACCTACGCATATTTAGAGCGCAAGAAGAAGAAAGAATGTCTGCATTGCCAACCAAGGTGTTTTTGGTAACATCACTTCTACTGTTAGCTGTACCAGAGGTAAATGTCATATTCCTAGTTGTGATTTGGTATGTTTTGTATGTATAACATTGTTTTCTAAAATTTTCCAATTTTTTTTCTTCTTTATTTTGATGTAGGCATATTTGATTATCCGATCATGCAATATCACTGTGTATCTTGAACCAGAAACGAATAATGGCTGAAAAGAGTTTTATGGCTGAGTATACAAACATTTCGATTGCTACTGCTTAAAAAAGCTGACAGAGTCACTATACTATGAGTGCCAAAATTCCTGGCAGTAGTTGTCTTGGTCATTGTATTTGTAAATCAAATATTTCAACAAGATAAATGTCCAGAGAATATCACCATATTCCAATTAAATGGTTTATTTAAACAAAATTGTGACCAAAATAAAATGGTCAAATTGCTTAAATTTCACATATCAGTAAAGTAAACATGTTGAGAAACAAGAAAAAAATTGATCAATGAAACAAGTCATAAAAGTTGTCAAAGTCTAGTAAACTACAAAGTACAATAATTCAAATTAAAATGTCATTTACGGGGAACAAACTGAAAGACAGGTACACAAAAAATAATAATAAGATAAACAAAGATACATAAATGTATTAACATTAACACACTAAAATACAATTTACTCACCCAACCAAATGCTATGCACAACAGTATCTATACACATTTTTTTTAAACTATGTGGAACGCAACTTGAGGAAAATGAGGTTTACATGTAAAGTCATTTCCAGCTTGTATGCCAATTATTTGTCATCGACAAAGTAGACATAAAAAAAACTTATTCAGCTTTTGAAAATTTACATTGAATATGAAACTGGCTGTGACGTGCACTGTTTGATTTTGCTATCAGTTACTTCTGGCATCAGAAAATAACAATTACAAGTTCATTGATGGATCAGTTGTGCTTCAGTGGCCATAATATCCCACTAAGGCTTTCTCTCATATTTCATTATGTCTATTCATTTATTTATTTGATATGTATACTTCTATTAATTCCCAAGTCATTCATGTGATCATAATTACAGTTCTATGATTTAAGAATGAAGATAAATTTTGTGTTGATACTTTTAATGTAGACTGCACCTCAGAAATAAATTCTAAACTTTTGCTGTTACTTTGTTCAAGAAAACTCCAACTTATCCACATTTCAAATAACAAAAACAATTTAGGATAACTATAAAATATTTGGACTAGAACTTCTAAAATTGTAAGGTTAAAAATTGTAAGGTTACCCCAAATTGCATTGTTGTTGTTGTTGTTGTTGTTGTTGTTGTTGTTGTTGTTGTTGTCTATTAGAAGTTAAAATGATATCAAAATTTTTTCATCATTTTAGAATCCAATATGGCCACCAAATTCTGTGGCAAAATAAAAGATTGATGGTTTCCTTGCAAACAAGATGGTGAACACCAAATTTTTGTTTATTATTTCAAAACAACCAGGAACAAACTTTCATATGGCACTGTTTGGAGAGTATTGAAAAATTTTGATTTGCAGGAAAATATTTATCAAAAACACATTTAAATTAACTCATAAGCTGTAATCATGATCACGTTTATAAATATTCCAGGAAATTTCATTTTATTCATGTAAGGCAAATATAATTTTAACACGTAAATTATATATTTTCCTTCCTCGATTCCCTACGTTTCCACTAAATCGTTCCATCATATATGTAAACAACATATTAGTATTTTTATCTCAGAAATTTTTAAAATTTGCATTTTTTTTTCAATTGATGTATTTTATTTGACCAATTAAATCAAATTTTCCAACCCAAATTTGCATACCATTTCTAAGATTATCTTTACCCAACTGGATATCATATGGTTGATAGATATAGACTGAAAGAGTTGTCCTGTGTACACTGTTAATCACTCATTACAAATTGCAAATGTAATTTGGAGTTCTCAGGAGCACCAGCACATTTGTAATTATTATTATTATTATTATTGTTGTTGTTGACAACTTTCATGTTATATTATGTTTATTAGGTAACAGAATTTCCTACCTACAGTGTTGAAGAGGGGAACTGTACAGATGTCAGTGTGTTTTGGGATAAAGAGGATGAACAGTGTAGAATGTGTTCGCTTTGTCCCAAGGGGTATGAACCAGAAGGGGTAAGAGCTAGAATGTGTACTTTTTGTCCCAAGGGATATGAACCAGAAGGGGTAACAGCTAGAATGTGTACTTTTTTTCCCAAGGGTATGAATCTAAAGAGGTAAGAGCTAGAATGTGTACTTTTTGTCCCACGGGGTATGAACCAGAAGGGGTAAGAGCTAGAATGTGTACTTTTTGTCCCAAGGGATATGAACCAGAAGGGGTAACAGCTAGAATGTGTACTTTTTTTCCCAAGGGTATGAATCTAAAGAGGTAAGAGCTAGAATGTGTACTTTTTGTCCCACGGGGTATGAACCAGAAGAAGTAAGAGTTAGAATGTGTACTTTTTGTCCTAAGGGGTATGAATCTGAAAAGGTATTAAAAGAGCTGCAGTAATGACATCCCTATTTTTCCTTGTTATAATAATTTTGTTATTTCACAAAAAGATAAAGAAAAGTTGGTGTCAAATTATACAAAATATATATTTGACGATCTGTCTGGCCTCAGTTGTGAATGAATGATTTGTTACTCCAGAGTAAAACTGACAAAGAGAAAGTATGAGAATGAATGTTCATGGTTCGTGGGGTCATGGGGTCATAGTAGCAAATGAAAATTTCTACTCACAGGTAAAAATATTTTCATGGAGGCAAAATTGGGATTCACTTCCAGAAATATTTTGACTGTGAGTGGCAATTTTGATTTGATTTGATTTGATTTGATTTGATTTGATTTGATTTGATTTGAAAAAGTAATAGTTGATTTACATGTAGTGTAGTACCAATGTTAGAAATTATGTGTTACAATATACACATATTAGCTGTAGAGCCCTCAGCAGAAATAGCAATATGTTAATAAACTAACTTCAAGATAAAAATGGTCTCATGTATGATTCTCTTTATTTTTCAAAGGACTGTGGACATGGGCATGGACAAAGATACTCTTGTAAAGAATGTAAAACTGGTACTTATAGCAATGTTTCTAGCACCAAACCTTGTAGACGATGTCAGATTTGTGAGAACAGAGAAGTATCGAAGACATGTACTACAGAGAATGATGCAGTGTGTGGTGATTGTAAATATGGGTAAGTTACGATATGCAAGCTCCTACACATCAATATCCAATAATCTATCGCTGCCCTCAGTGGCAGTCATGTTTGTCTTATCACGGAATTTACATAATTATATATAATTCCACCAAAGCTAGTGCAGCGTATACATATATACAAAATGTAGTAGTTGTATGTCAACTCGCAACCAGCATTCCCAAATTGTCCAAATTTGTTCTACTGATATTGAAGTTTCACCAAAGAGAAATTCATATTAGAGAGGTGTAGATGTGCATATTTACATGTGTTACAGGTTAAGAAACATACCTGTAAAGTATTCAATCAGCTTTTCGTTTGGGTATTTGTGGGATAAATGGCAAATATACCGACGTGTTTAGAAAACAAAGTCATGTGTGTGGCCTTCTTGACAGAAGATGCCAATGCACGCATACACATTACACTGTCTTTAGTAACGTTTGTGTTTTGAACAAGTAACTAAACACAACTTTGTACACGTAATTACGTGTACGCCCGTACAATAATCCTCCTGTACGCATACGCGTTCTAACGTGTATAAAAACCTCTCTGTTGTTTCATGAACAAAGCTGCCCATATCATTTTGAATGCTATGGTCTTATGGCAAATCCAATATGCCCCTTACTGAATGTAGTGTTGTCTAGAAAAGCTTGACTGAAAGTAGTCAAGGGTGACTTTTTAATGACAACACTGCACAGGAGCTTATACGAATAATATGGTATAAAGTATCAGTTACCAAACTGAAAGCTCTGTCACAAGCTGCAACAGGTTGTGTATCTCATTCCAACTCAATTTAACGAGATTATTTCTGGAATAGAATATTCAGTATGACTGCATCGTTATTTCTGTATGGTTATCATGGCCAAATCAGTATTCCATGGAATAACACAATAACACGAGGCAGATTTCCTGTTCACATCTCTGAACTTGCATGTAAAGGGGATGTGAAAGATCTCAACAACAACAACAGCTAGGCAGAAATATATACTTTATAGATCAATGGGGAATATAAAAGTAACAGGTAAAAGGTTGAAATATGGAGAAAGGAGCTATGGCTGACTTTTAAAGTATCTAAACTCCAGGTTGTTGGAAACAAATTTTAATCCAAAAATTCATTGATTACTTTGTAGGTTTTTTATGCTAGAAGGTACCTCTGTGTGCATAGACTGTGCCACAATGCAGGACCATGACTATCCAGAGTGTCCTGATATCATACCAACCAATGACAGCACAACCATACCAAACTCCACCCCACCACCTTCAAGTACTACCCCTGAAAATGTACCAGTACATGGAAAATCATCACAAACGAGGGACAGCACTACAAGTATGTAATACACATGTGTAAAGATGGCAATTCATACATGTCATGGTTTTGTTTTCTCAATTGAGTTGTCTACAAGGGAAATAAAATGTATTAATCAAATTCTGTTATTGTTTTTTTTTTTTTTTTTTGTTTTTTTAATTAATCCAGGATGGAAAAGTCTAGCAATAGCAGCATGTACCGTTCTTGGTATTGCAGTCATTGGTGTCGGACTTTGCATTGTTTATCGGGTCATTAAAGCAAGAAAACCACGAAATGATACTTCTAATTCAGGTATGAAAGCATGTCAATCTCTGATATTGGAATCATAGTAAGATTTTCTGTTTGAGGGTCCAAAGGAAAAACATTTCACTCTACTTCACAAAAATTGACTTCAAATTGTATGCTTCACTTCAAATGTTGTCATTTTGTATAAAGATATATATCCCCTCATAATTTGTATATGATTGTTTTTACTTTTTTTATTATAACAGGATCTCCAGACACTAATGCAAATACAAAGACGAACCAAGGAAGCACCAGTATTGTTGTTGATAATGATGGTGAGTTTAATAATGTGACGAAATATGAAGAAATTACATGAAGTTATGGAAAACAAATAACAACATACTCTTTGTACCAAAATAATCAATTTTGCCAGATTTTAATAATTATGGTATATTTGTGGTCGAATTACGTGATTTATGAAAATTAATTTGCAATTTTGCCAGTCAAATTGCAAGACATACAATGTCGGTCACCTTGAATTACTACTTTGTATCTGACTATAGAGGGCGCCATGTGATGACGTTGCAAGGTTGAGAAACTTCCTGAACACAAACAACATGATATAGATGTGGATCGTTCAATGTCAAAGTGTTGACTGAAATTCCTAGATTGTTTGAATTTGTGCAATTAGGTAATTGAGATGTCCATTAAATCTCACCTATAAGTGGCTATCTGTAACAGTGCTCTTAATGGGAAAGTAAAAAAAAAATATTACATGACATGATAACCGAATTACTTTAGTATTCAGTTGCTCTGCATGTAAAAAGCCACATATAATGCTTAATTTTCTCACCACACAGGTTCATCACTTGAGTTGGGACTTAAGAAAGTAAGGTTTACCCCAGGGTAAGTAATAATAATAATAATAATAATATTTATTTCTTTAAAAACGCTTTACATGTAAAACAAAACATCTCAAAGCGTTCACACAAGTATAAATATATCCATCAGTTGCTAAGAGATTCATTGGAGAATGCATACTAAAAATTTCACACAAACTATTGGAAGTCATTGTTACTAAATTGTTCAGTCAAGACACTGTGACAGGGATCATTTTACATGTTCTCGTCAGTGCATAGTGTGTACTTTAAGCTGTGATTCTGTTTTACACTCTATTCCTGAACTTTGGCAAATTATTAATAAAGAAAAGAGTTTTTCGGAAACTTGTTTATTTTGACTTTCATTAACATATAGGCAACGAAGCCCAGAAAGTGAGAATGAACAGTGGGATTCCCCAACTGAAATGGAACCTCTAATACCAAGAGATCCAGTCAGTGGCAGAAAGAAGAACAGCCGACCAGCATTCTTCCGATCTCTGTCAGCACCCGCTGGTGATACAGACTGTGAACGTATAGAAGTACAGAGGAAAAAACTACAGAAACATTTCCCAGATGATGTAAGTGTAAATAAATGTGTTTGTCCACCTTATGAACAACCTATGGGCAATTGGCTTTACATTAATGTGACACTTATTACATAAAACCTTGACTAAACTAGTAAATAATTTTTCAAACATATCAAAAAATGTTCATGAAATCCCTACTATGCAACCAACTGTTCTAACAATGCCTGAAGACAATTGTATTGTTATAGAAGACATGTATCAACATTAACATGATAATGGAATGTATATTTTCCAGAAACAAAAGAAGATGGACAGATTATTTGAGAAGGCGTGTCTTATAGGCAGAGGTAAGTTTAAGCATTTTACAGTCATTTCACGAACCTGGAGTGAAGGGAACATTAGTATTTCTCATCAACATACATGCACACAACACAGACTGACACTTTTGAAGCTCAGTTAGAAATTTACAGTTTAGGTATATAATGATTTTATGATAAAGGGGAACACCACTCCAGGAAGTATATATATTTTCGTGAACTTTGGAGAGTCATTTTCATGATTGCACACGGCATGAATTTTGCTCAGTTGCCACCAACTTGAATCTCTTTTTCACCTCAGTTGCTCTGTGGTACACTGTTGCCTCATGGGTATTAGCATACATGAATATTAATTAGCTGTACACTGAATATTCATGACTTTCCTTCAGATAATTAGTCTTAAATATTCAGTGTGCTTCTAATGAATATTGATATATGCAAAGACTCTTGTAGCAATGACTGAAGAACGCTAGAGGTGAAAAAAAGAGTTTCAATTTGGTGTTTCTTTGACAACTGAGCAAATATTATGTTATGTGAAATCATGAAATAATGCTCAGGAACCCGAAGTTTCAGAAAAATGTCTTTATTTCCTTGGAGTGGAGTTCCCCTTTAATAATAATTTTAACCAAATGTGTTTATTATTAAGTTTTTTTAATTATTCTTTTGGTAGATGTCAAGATCAGAGATCTAAGTTTTGAATTGAAAGAGAATATTGGACTCACATTGAACCCAGAGCCCAGTAGTCCTACTCACAAATACTGGTTTCATTTTGGACTATTATGGGATATTGAAGAACGCAAACTGAAGAACTTCAACAAGAGAACAGCAGCTGTGTTTGATTATATTGAGAAACAAGGTCATTCTGTAGAAGATTTGTTACAGAAACTCAAAGATATGGAAAATCCTGAATTACTAAGCATGGTTTGTAAAGATGTTATACAGCAGAACAAGAAAATGTCAAGTTAAGGTAAAAAGTTTTATGAAAACAAGATTTGAAATGTAAACATAAATTTTCAAAAAAGGTAAAAAATGTATTAAAAAAATAAATAAATAAATAAATAAATAAAATTTAAAAAATGAGTAAATAAATAAATAAATACAGTTAAAAAAAGTATAAAACCATTTCTCAGTTCAAATACCTTATAAAAGGGATGTTGAAATACAAAATATTAAAAGTTACTTGTACACTTGTGCTAATGTATTGAAAAATATGAGGTGCTATCAGGACATAGATAAGGACCAGTAGCTGGTAAAAAAAAACTAACTATTCTGTAATGTTTTGCCAGCTACTTTTTCCAGAATTTGTTTAAAACTCCCTTTTGTTTCAACCATTGTCATTTGACAGATTTCTGAGTCTCATTCCTAGATATCACCACCTACTTTTCATATTTTACCGGCTACTTTTAGAATTAGCTACATCCCTGGCTATGATTTATTTAAGTTAGTATCATATTGTAAATGGTGCAAAGCTGTATCATCCCATGGACATTATGAAATATTGTCTTTCAAATCAAGATCCATTCCAAAATAAATGTGATTCAATATGCGTATACCATTGATGTAAACATTATCACATTGATGATGTCATCTGCATATGATAAGACTCTCTTTGCATGTGATACATGTGATTCAATATGCATGTTAATGTAACATATGAAAACCATAGCATATAGATGATGTCATCTGCATATGATAATGGTGCTAATACATGATTTCATATCATCTAGATGATATCATAGATCACTTCCTTACCAGCTTTTGGAGCGTATTTTAGAGAAACTAGGATATTTTTGCAAGAATGATTACATTTGAAATACGATTCTTGCCAAGACAAATAAATCAGTGATATTTGATAACTTATATTTAAACTTAAGTTGAGAGGACCAAAGCTTTTTAGAAAAAAAGAAACACTTTCTTCACACAATTGTGCTAAAAAAAAGTCATCACTGCAGCAGTTATGACTTTTGATAAAGGTAATGTAATGTACCATGCAGTATAATTACATAACGTGAAAGTCCATATTCTGAGTTACAACTGTTGACATCAGACTGTGGACAAACGGCACCTGTTAACAAACAGGGAAAGTAAACAACTAAATTGGATTAATAACACTTAGCCCAGCATGTTGGAAGTATAGAGACTTTTATTACAATCCATCATTTGGTAAGAACAGGTGTATGACTACTTTACATAATAGTTCACATTCACAAGCAAATTTCCAGTTCCGCTTGCATTTCATGTACACATAAAAAGAGGCCATAAAACTGTCCTTATCAAACCATGGTGTGTAATACAAATCTCTACTGTTCTAACATGCTGTGCCAAGTGTTAATAATCCAATAATTTGTTTATAATTTCCTTGTTTGTAACAGGTTCCGTTCATCCACAGTCTGATGTCGACAATTGTATTTAATTATGTGTCTAACGTAACAGTATATCTATACAAGAGTGCTGTTTGCATACCATAAATGTAATTTGTATCAAAACATGTATCATGTGACTTGGAAAATCTTACAATATTGATATTGTTACCAAATAATCACAGTAAGTATATTTGATATGAATAATCCCTTACGTAGAATTATATTGTATGAATCAACAAGTTTTTATCTGTTACTGTACAAACAAACTTGTTCTGTATGCATATTCCATCTCCTACAGCGATATGTTTATATTTTTAATATATTGCCACTAAAATATTAACAATGTAAAAGAAATTGTTAATATTTTAACATATTTTTAAGAAGTGAATCATGAATTCAAATATCTATTCATTGCCATCTGTTTATGTGAATTTTCAGACAGACAGACAGACAAACAAACAAAGTTTAATATCATCATGTGGAACTGATATCAATGGTAGTTGTAGGGGTTTGGCCTAAATGATATGTAAATCATGTTATTCAGCCAACTTTCATTGGTCACGTCAAGACAACAAAATAGACAAAGTAAAGTTATAAGAGTACATTTATCTATGACAAGATTAGTCTCAGTTACCCAGCCTCTCGCCACATGGGGGGGGGGGGGGGGGGTCTCTGCCTACGAAACCACCCCAAACAAGAGTCTGGGGAAATGAGATTCCAACTCGCCCATGCAGGAAGTAGCTATTAGAGCAGTGCATGCTGGGGTATACTTCACATCCAACATTGTATTTGTATTTGTATTTGTATTCTAAACGATTTAGGTACTTTCATGACAAGTTATCACTTCTCAAGTATCATACATCTAAACTACAACAAACAGGCCTTGTAAGCCCACTTTTAATGACTTGGAAGAAATGTACTGTGTAACCCTGGTGTGGGGTATTTGAAACATGGTTTCCCCAGACTCTCGTAGAAGCACCCCCCCCCCCCCCAGCAGTGAGAGTGTGGGTAACCAAGACTGTGACAAGATCAAAGTGTTACTATGGTGACAAGTAAACTATCAACTAGTTAACTAGGACACAAACTAATACTATTGTTGCAACATGTTGATCATATTGATATCAGCTGTCAATGAATGTGGATGTTTAGTTTAGTTAATAGCTTAGTTTAGTTTAGTTTAGTTTAGTTTAGTTTAGTTTCGATCAGTTAGCGATTGTGTATCCTAGGATAACAGCATCCCAAGAGTCTGGTGCAGGTGGTAATTACATCCACAGTAACATGGCATCTCTGATAGCAATTTTCCTTGAGTAGTCATACATATAGTTTTGTCCAGTAGTGTTTACACCATCTTGATTACAATATATTTACATAATCAAAGCACTGCTATCACCCACTTCAGATCTGTCATTTCCCACATTCAACAACAATAGTTTTAGTCTGTGGCTATCCTACTTAGACTGATAGCTAGGAAAAAGTTTACTAGTAATATTACACAAACAAAAAACTATTTTCAACATACCTTGATACAAATGCAGGTTTCATAATTTTGACAAAGATATACATTTTGAAGTTAAAACTTACATCAGTGCTAAATTTTTTAACTGTCGTATGTACTGTATGTTGAATTTTGATGAGACGATTTTAATGAAAAGACGAAAAATTATATTGGGTATTTAATACCATGAAGCCAGTATGTATAGTCCTTCAATACTGCCCCCTATCTCCCTTACTAGGAAGAATCTTTATGTGGCATGTGATGCCTTTGTAACCCAAAATATATTTTGTTTGTTTTATTTAAAGATACCACATTTTTACTCCAGATACCCCATTTTACACCAAACAAGTATATTTTACTTTGTAGTGAACATTAAGAGTTTATATGGGCTGATTTTAAATGGTGGTATTATGAGACTAGTATTACAAGGATTTATTTTCAAGAAATTTCATGAAATTTGTAAAGAATGTATTTCAATATTTTTTGCACTCAGTGTGCTACCGTTACAAGAAAGGTTACTATTGTGACTTTTTTTTAAGTTTGACTTTTTTTTAATGCTTACAAACATAGCAGGTGAGATTTTGTTATTTGTAAATCTATGAACTTTATTTGTTGTTGGCAGTTCGTACGTTCTTACTCAATTAATGGTGTCTGCTGATGGTTATTGATCCATTTCAAACTAATTTTACCTTCAAGGGGCACAAGCTGAGTTTATACATAATTTTTGCCAGATATTCAAAATGTACTCATAGTATTTCTACTTACTGAAGCATACTTAACCAACATTTGAAATTCACTGAACTCAAACCTGGTATTAAAGTGACCATATGGATGAGGATTGGGTATTTATTTTGGATTTTGAATTTATAAAAACAATTTTATCATGGCTTCCTACTTGAAAAATAAACAAGAAATAACATGTGCCAAGTCCTTATTGTAACTCAATAAATTGCAAAAGATTACTAAAATGTCTAAAATGTTTGTTATTGTACATACAATAACAAACTTTTTTACACATTTTTTAGCTTTCTGCAGTTTATTGAGTTACAAACACAGTCTTGGTCTGTGCTGTTTCACATTAATTTTTCAAGTAGGAAGTCATGATAAAATTCTCTTATAAATTAAAAATCCTAAATAAATACCTGATCCGCAAATACAAATTTATTATTTGCTGCAACAAGTTTCATTTTCATGGTATTCATTTTAGCTTTCAATATGTAAAAGTAAGACTTGGTTTTTTTTCAAGGAATAATTACTTAAAAAGTTAGTACAAACAATTTAATTTTACTGCCATGCCTACATTCATTTTGTACAATTCATTCTTGTCTTTTTAAAGC
Source organism: Glandiceps talaboti (assembly GCF_964340395.1). Lineage (NCBI taxonomy): Eukaryota > Metazoa > Hemichordata > Enteropneusta > Spengelidae > Glandiceps > Glandiceps talaboti. The sequence goes on along the minus strand of NC_135556.1, from coordinate 17,224,132 downwards.
GATACATTACTTTAAAGTTAGGTAGGTAAAATTTGACTTTACTGTCATGTAAAGTTTCATTTTCTTATCATTGATTTTCAACTTGGAAAAAATGAGTTTTTGCAAAGTTCTTTAGCTTTAACAGTTCTGTAAAAGTTTCCTCACTTCAATCATGTTTTGTTTCATGGAAATTTGTTATTGCAAAGTGAGTATATACTTATTTGTGTTAGAGTTAGGAAGTTACTTACATTAATTTGATAATGACGTTTTTTACGATTTATCATATGATTATTGTTAGAAGTTTATCACATGATGGTAATATGTTGATAGAGGTAGAACAAATATCATTAAAAGAAGTTTATACTGTGTAAGGCTGTACATGTCAGAGTTGACTGACAAACTGAAATCAACCATAGAGTACGGATATGTCCTAAAATGATATTCCTATGCATCAGCGGTGTACTACAATAGCTACTGTTTGATTAAATGGGACTTGTATATAACCCTTGATAGTCTCACCTTTTTAAAACGATAAATTTTTTAAAAGTTGGTGCTTTTTTGTTTCACAGAATTTTACGAAAATGTTAGTTTTTTTACAAATTGTTAATGTTCATGAAATGTTAGTTGAGAATATAAAGCTAAAAGTGATTTTGTGAAAGAGATGTTTTCTATTTTTTGTATTTTCTGTCCATCTTTTTTATCCTTCTTATCTGTTGACCATCTTATATATCATTGTAATCTATCTTAACTTCAAGCACAGCAGTTGTCTAATTTACACATGTAAGGATCAGGGTCTAGTCTGTAAGGTGCGCCGTGATAGTGCGCCCTCACACATCGGTCAACCCTTTCAGGCTGGTGAGGGCAGCGCAACACCACATATCTTAAGAGTCTCCTCGGGGTCCCACACTACAAAAACCCAGCCAGTACGTAACTAAGGACATTCTAACAAACGTTTGTGTGTTATCAGAAAGCTTTCCCCGCATGAACTCTGACATCATGCAAATAAGTGAAATTCAACATGGTAGTTGGGGATTTACATAGTAACTGGGGCATGATGAATCATCCTGTTTGTCAACTAACAAAAAGTGCCATCATCCTGTTTGTCAACTAACAAAAAGTGCTTCATTCAAAAGTGTGTATTGGATGTCCTCTGAACTTTAGATAAGAAAATGTTATACCATTACTTATGAATATCATTTTTGTTGCCATGTTCTGATCTTATATACTACTAATATTGTTCATTCTTGTTTACATGTATCATTTTCAAAAAGAATTTATGCAGATGTCTGTTGCCTGAATGCATCAGCAATGAATTCAGAAAATCACTATTTGATATCCTTAAATACATTCATCTGGTCAGTAAAAAATAGTATTAATTAGTTCATATACCACGACCAATGGTTCTTATAACAATGGTGAAGTAAAGTACTTTCTCTATGTGTCACACTCAGTTTATAGCATTCATATCAAGTGTAAAAGTATACTCTTTCAGTTGGTTTATTTACAAGCCTAGCATGTGGCCTTTCTAATGTGGTCAATTAGCAAATGAAACAGTATACTTTCACACTTGATATGGATGCTATAAACGATTGTGATATACACAGAAAATGCTTTACTTTGGTGTTATGGGTTGTACTTACAAATAAAGGTTTGCCTATTCAAGTGAACAGGCTCTGTCAAACTGCTTTTCTCCTAACCGTAAATCCAGAAAATGGACCGTTTTACAAAGAACTGAACAGGCAAAACATTACTCATAGGTAATTAGAACCTAGATCACAGTATAAAAACTAATATAATATTTCTCTATTTGATTACTTAAAGAGGCATTGTCTGTAACTTTATGAGTTTTGGTGATTATTTTTGCTTCATATTTTTTTGAAAAAAAAGTTATGTTATTCTAAACTCTAAACGTGGTATAATGTATAACAACTGTACGAGTTCCCACTCAGTATTTAGATATGTCAATGTCAGAAAGTCATTATGACATCATTTGTTGGTTACCAATGAATTAAAAATCACCATAGTAACTGAGCCTCTGTGATTACACTTGGCCACTTCTATCACAATGTATGGACTGTTTTGCTGCTATATACAACTGTCGACATCAGACCATGGACAAACGGATCCTGTTATAAACATTGAAAGTAAACAACTGAATTGGATTAATAACACTTGGCACAGAATGTTGGAAGACCAGAGACTTGTATTACATTCCATCATTTGATAAGAACAGTTTCATGGCCACTTTACATAATAGTTCATGTTCACAAACAAATTTCCAGTTCCCCTGGCATTTCATGTACACATAAAGAGGCTTAACTTTCCCAGTTTGTAACTGGTTCCATTTGTCCATGGTCTGATGTCTGCAGTTGTAAGTTCTTGTGTATATCATTTCACAGATTTCAACCAAAATGGCGTCCCAAGTATCTACTATTACAACATATAATACAACTCCATATATTTACATATCATTCATAACCCATCTTGGGCATCAGGGCATTTCGTTACCAATTTGATTTCTATGTCTACATCAGAGGGCATTCACTTGTATCTTTTCTCATATATCTACTTCTTTCCATTGGAAGCTGTTGTTTGATTTGTAACTTATTCTTTCCTTTTAAATCTTGACAGTAAGACAGTAAATAAACTGAACATGAACTGAATTCAGTGATAAGACTTACAGATGTTTATTTTTCTTTAATGTATGTTTCTGTGTGTGATATAGTGCGGCAATGTGTTTGTTTACAACTCTAGACTTCAGCAACAACAGGATAGTTGACAAAGATGTCTTAGCTCTGACCATTTATAAGATTTGTACAGTGGAGACATCATAATAGTTGGATGAAATGATCAGAGATAATATAAGACTCGTTCACTCCAGATCACTGGGACAGTCAGAATTTTTTAACATTTACACAAAGTATAGTAAATTATCTTACTAAGCAATCTTACCTTTACAAAAGTAAAACATGATTCAATGTGAAACCAATTTGATTTTAGTGTTACACTGATACACTGGAAAGCAACCAGGTCAACAGCGGCCTATTCTACAAGTTCTATGGTAATCTGTACGTCCAGTCCAATTCAATGTAGTGTTCGGTACCGAACCGGCATCTGCTAACTGCTGATGAATTCATGCAAGTCTGTAAGTCTGTGTATGTACAGACCACCTGGTCAATATTTATATGGGCCAATCATAAATCTTATTGCTGGACCCGCTTCTGTACACAAGTTCGACGTACTATCATTGGTCGAAATAATGTTACCTAAAACGAGAGTGTAGTCAAGAGGTGACTGTGGTGGCGCTAAACTTTGTCGCGAGCAGACTCATACTGCACTGGTAAATTTTGATCAAGACAAGTACTGTTGGTGACATAGTGCGACAGAGCGCGAGCGTTCCATTCACGCACAATAAGTACATGAAAAGGATATTTGTGGATGTCCAGTTTTTACAGATTTATAATTTTGACCTTCGGTTATGTTTTTACCTTCCGTATATAAGGGAGGGTTATGTTTTAGTGATGTGTGTCTGTGTGTCCGTCTGTGTGTGTCTGTGTCTGTGTCTGTCTGTCTGTCTGTCTGTGTTTGTGTCTGTGTCTGTCTGTGTCTGTGTCTGTGTCTGTGTTTGTGTTTGTGTCTGTGTCTGTGTCATCGTTTTCTCAAAAACATGTCTGAATTTGGTACACATATTATTATTCTTTAGGGTAATGACTAGAACTGAATAGGTTTTGGTAAACATCCTATGAATATAAAAATGAGGAATTTATTTACATAAATAACGGTTTCCAGTAATTAAGCCATGTCTTACAAACTGTAACAGAGTACATGTGTCCTATAAAGGTTGTTCACTTTGTAGCTTTTAACGCGAAATGATTTTCAGTTTTAGGCTATATCTTTATTTCACAATCATGACCATAGTTCGTAGTTCAAGATATTTTCAATCCATTTACACTGTCCCAGATACTGCTCAGTGTGATCACGAAATAATATACTACAGAAGCTTTCTAAAAGTTTATTTCCTTCAATCATGAATACTGGAACCAGATGCCTACTTTTGTGTGGACACCCAGGTGTTTATAGTGACTTGTAATGTAACTTCAACAATGTGTATCCCTATTGTAGTACCGTATATGTATCCCTATTTGGGTATCTGTGGCCGAGTGGTTAAACCACTTGCCTCTTACCACTGCGGTCGGGGTTCGAACCCCATTCAGGGTTCGATTAAATTTACTACGCTGTGAGTAAGAAAAGTGTCGTTCAGTTTGACTCTACCGAACAACGCAGGTTTTCCCCGGGTACTCCGATTTCCTCCTGCATTAACACTGAACCCATGAGGTATGGCCCTCACTGGACTTCTTGGGAGACAAGTGTTTATATGCTTAAAGAACTATCCAGTATAAATAAAGATTATTATTATTATTATTATTATTTATTATTATTATTATTATGTGGAGACAAGCTATATAACGAACACATGTAATCTAGTATCATCTATATAAACATTATCATTTGGGGCTGGGTTGAAAAGATTTATTGCACTTTAACCCATAACAGTGTTAAAGCAATCGTCGGACAATTTTGGGAAAAAACGTTACATGTTACGGATACTATGTTACGGACAGTACAAATCACCATGATATCTCATCGAAATCTAGAACACACATACATGTATAATAATCAGTGATTTATGTTCACAAATATAAATGATTACAAAAACCTTGGTAACAAAAAAAAACAAGAGGGAAGGTTAAATATATATATATAATATTTGGAGACATAAAACCATGTGTATATTTTGTATATTGTACCTGCATCTGTATTTCAATATCACGTGTTTAATGTATGGAACTATGCCACCATAATTTCTCTTACGTGAAATAATGAAGTTTTCTTTAAGTATCTTGTATCTAATTTAGTAAAGTTCTTTATTAATAACCTACCGAAGCGACTTTACTATATCTGCAATAGCAAGTGATGATATTATACCACCGTTACGGACATTACCATTTTTGTGTGACATGCGAAACTGATTTTTTTAAAAGGATCCCTCGATGTTCTCCTATATATCTCCTATATATCTGGGTGGGTGGGTGGGTTGGTGGGTTGGTGGGTGGGTGGGTGGATGGGTTGTTAGCCTGATAGACAGATTGGGTGGTAGCTGAAGGGACATTTAATTGGTGATTGAATTCAACAGACTTACGTAGAGGGATGACAGAGAGATAACGATTGATTGATTGATTGATTGATTGATTGATTGATTGATTGATTGATTGATTGATTGATTGATTGATTGATTGATTGATTGATTGATTGATTGATTGATTGATTGATTGATTGATTGATTGATTGATTGATTGATTGATTGATTGATTGATTGATTGATTGATTGATTGATTGATTGATTGATTGATTGATTGATTGATATACATACATAGCTGAGGCTGGCAGCTGTAGACTGCTACCGGAAGTCGCACTCAATTACAAGCGCATAATTACCTTCCTTATTATGCTTCGGTCGATTGATTAAAAAAACACGATTGCACTGATACTCTCCTCAATAATTCTAACAATAGTATCTTTGTTATATCTATACGTACTATACTTATAGACATATATAAAGTATAAATAAAAAACTATATAAATATAAATAATAACTGCAGATATGTTTTTAATCAAAACTGTATCTCTATAATTTCCGGTGATATATTGTTATTGCTGCCATAAGCTTATGAATAATTTGGGTCTGTTGGAGTTGATGCGGGTAAAACGATTCAATAGGGGTCGGTAACAATAGAGTGTTAATATCACTAACGGTGTACAAGGCCATTAAAGCAAACATTGCATTCTTTTCATTAAAGTTCGATTTTTCGGGTCACATTTATATTTCTATTTTAAAATCAATCATTTATATTCCGTCTGTCAGAATATTTGAAGACAGTTATTGATTTCAAGTATGTTAGAAAAGTGGATAATATGTAATTGTATTTGTGGGAGATCACGAGATGCTGTTTGTTTTCACGTCATGAATTATTCGCCACTGCATAACGTAATTAAGGAGGTTTTTTTCAAAATTTGACAGTTTTATTAAACCAAAAATGATGATTGAAAAGGGAAAATGTCAACGCGTTGCTTTCGAAAATGCGTGCGCAACATAGTTACAATTATGCAAATGATTGAAATCGACCACGCACGTTCAGACCGTATTTACAATTCACACGATGTAGTCACGTGCCATAATGTATCGCAGCACCGTGTTTAGCACTGTTATAAAACATTGCAGGTTTAACAAGTTTTATTCGTTTGTTTTTATGCCAGAGTCGAGGACTGAATATTTGTTTATAGGGACGTGCAATACAGCTAGCACTGGTGCAGCATGGATGACAACTCAACAAACAACAGCGTCACCGTGTTCAACTTTACTACGTTCCAGATGAACGGTACAAATTTTACAAACATCCAGAAAGCTGGGGACGATCTTCTACGGTTAATGGGGATTGGCATCATCGGAGGACTACTAACCCTTTTTATTGTCGTCGGCAATTTACTCGTTCTCGTAATTTTCCGTTCTCATCGCCAGCTTCGAAAGAAGAATTATTACTTCGTTGTAAATTTGGCCATTGCAGATCTTGTTATCGGTCTGAATTCCGTACCTGGTTATACATTGTATCTTGCCATAGGATACTGGCCATTCGGAAGAATAGCTTGTGATATTTGGTTAACAGTGGACTATTTAGCATGTGCAGTGGCTTTATTTACAATTATTGCCATCAGCATCGATCGTTACCAGTCCCTGAAAGATCCGATTAAACACATGATGGAAACCACAAAAAAGCGAATTTTGAGAATGGTTGCAATCACATGGGTTGTCGCAGTTGTGATGTATGCTATGCCTATCGCCCTCTGGCCACATGTTCAAGGTTTTTACGAATTTTCGGCCGAGGAATGCGTTATTGACTATTTAAATCATACGTGGTTTACGTGGACCCAGACAGCGCTTGGTTTTTGGTTGCCGATGGCGATACTTATTATTTTGTACATCCGTATATATGCCGTTGCTAAGAAAGTCGCGAATAGGAAAACAAAGCGCGCGACTGGTGCTCTGAATATGTTTACGAAAAATACCCCAAACAATCATAAAGAACAAAGTAGTGAAGGAAACAATCTCTCTACAATATCTGGTGAAGTTCAAAAGATATCTCACGGAAAGGGTAAGTGTCCAAGTTTAACGAATAAAGAACGTGGCCATCGTAATTCAGTGCAAAATGAACGATCGCTGACAGGTACGTGTAAAGCTATGAACTCGAACAGTTCACGGAACGGCGACCGTCGTAAAGAGTGTATGTCGGCGGACAATGAGAACATTTTATGTCCGTTAGAACTTGATTATATCAACGTGTCAGAAAAGTACGACAATACTCTTTGTACAGAAGCAGACAACGCAGAGATAGATGGTAACGCCTCTGTCTTCGTCTACGACAACCCTGCTTTTGAAGATGCAACGAATACAACAAAACATTCGTGCATGGTTGATGCCAAGACACCTGTTACCGATATCAGGACTGACACTTCAGATGTGAGTCAAACAGGAATAGTTACAAAGTTGGATGTTAAGTCATCGCAAGATGGTATAACTATCGATATAGACATCAGAACACCAGAAGTCGGTCAAGGTAACAACGAACCTATCCAGAATGGACGGGTTAAATCACCCGGAACAGACAACAGACAGGCAAATGGAGACAGAAAATGTCCCAAACAGCGATCCAAAGACAACAGAGCTTCCACGTCGAATGACAACAAAGCTCTGAGTACAGTGACTACGTTAGTGGTGGCAATAGTCGTATGTTGTATGCCGTATCACCTTGCTGCCATGGGTGCAAGTTTCTGTCCGTCTTGTTTCAACCCTGCCCTGTTCAACGCATTTTATTGGATATACTACACCAACAGCGCGTTAGACCCACTCTGCTATGCATACTCGATTAAACAATTCCGCCGCTCTCTCCACAGCCTCTTTTGTCGCTGTAAACTTTCCTGAAGCACGCTGACAATAACACCGTGATATATGATATGATGGACAATTAACGAGGAGAAATCAAAGCTAGTCGATGTGTCAATATGTTGACAGAGTAAATCGGAGGCAATCTGTTCAATTTTCGAGTGCACTGTCCTATAATGCGTCAATAGAGCATTTGAATTTGTCAATATTTGGACGATGTCATGTCATTTCTGAAATAATATGGTATATTTTGACAAGACTGCAAACTCACTATTACTCAGGCTGTCAGTGCATGTCACGGTAATGTTGATTTACTCGTTCGTAAAACCAAATACTGAAAACCAAATACTGATGATACCAAACTATTGAAAAATTTATGATAAGATAAGCAAAATGTTGTAGTATTTAACATCTGCCTTTGTAAGTTGTGTGAATGTAATGTAAGAGATAACTATAAATTGATTTCGTTTGAACTTGAATTTATTTTCAAAATGATGCATATTCTCTTTTAGGTATTGTATGCAAGTTATACAATTTTATTTTATTTTTTATCAAAATCCAACGAATGCCTTCAATATAGCTAATGTCATAAAACATTTCACAGTGCCAAAAAAAATGCAACTTCCAAAGATATTCTGTATTTCTTAAATTTTAACTTTACTTCTGAGCAAAAGTTGCACCGGTTTGTAATTTAAAAAAAATTCTTTTCGTGAACGTAAACGTGTGTATTTTAACATCGGCTCACCCATTTGGGGTTTGCGCATGTGTATTTTGTTTGAGTAATCGCTATAAAGAAATTTGTGTAAAAAAAGTACAGTTTGTTATTTAAAGTAATAAAAATGGGAATACCACATTTTCTTCTCGATTTCGATGTAAGCATGATTTGTAGCATGTATAATTTAACGGTTGTCGACGGAGACGAGTAGATGTTTTTTGCTCATCCATGTTTTTTTATTTAGGTGTTGTTTTTTGGAGTGAGCTCGAGGTTCACGAAATTTAATAAGGAGTTCCTGTCAATTATGATTTAGTAGTGATATATGTAATGAATTCAACACTTGGTATAAATGAAGGTCACATATAAAATTGATGTACAATTTATGAAACGTAAGACGATATCGTAAGTTCAGTCGTTATTAAATAATCCTTAAAGATACCACTGTTACTAGTTACATATACATTGTAAAAGTCTAAAGTCATTCCGAATTCAAAAAAAAACGATCGATAAAGTAAACTGATTACAGCAATATAGTGTATGAGCAAAATAACAACGTTTAACATAGCATTCTTTAAAGGGACAAAAGCGTCAAAACATGTCTTAAAATCAATACTATTTAGAGTTATACGTTATTGATTAGTTTTTATTACAGTAATGGATACTCGACATAGAGATGATGACTTGCAAGATCGCAAGACTCACGTGCCAACTACATCAGATATCATTGAACAAATATTTCGAAGAAATTTAGGCTGTGAAACCAATTTTTTTCTGTGGGAGTACTTTTACCTTGTCTGTTTATCACCAGAACATCATTCTCTGAAAGTCCCTTTGTGATTTATAATACGTTTGCAGATCCGATCAATAGAAGTTATGAGTCTTCATGAAATAAGGCATCGTCGTAAACCACAGCCTCTTTTACGGCATCGTTTAAGCTTAGACGCACCGCTTTATTTCGCAGTATCGCGGAAGAAATAACAGCTCTGGTCTGCGAGCATGGGAATAAGGTGATCGGTTGCCATGTTACCGCTCTCCAAAGAAGGGTGATTGAACTCTCCTCGATAATGTTAACTTCCGATCGATGCAAGCACGAAACAACTTCTTTCAGTTTATTATACACCCTTCTTTTAATTATATTTGTGTCATAAGTACACTTTGTAAAAGTAATGTCGACAATTGTAACTTCTGGAAAAATGACACATGAACATCTTACAGTTGCGTACGCTGACTAAAATCAAAAACTTAACTATAAAGATTGGGATCTGCAAGAAAATAAGTCCACTTTAAGTGACAAATTCGATCATTCTGTGCTTTGGAATGAGCTTTGTGCAAAATAAATCTATAGTATTGATTTGTAATAGCTACTTAAATTATGTTGAAACCATTGGAATCATAATTATTAAATCTACATATATATATATATATATATATAATCATGTCATAATTACCTCCGGAAATGTAGGTGTGATACATGTGTGTGATTTTATAAAATGTCAATTTCCGATTGAGTGTAATAATTTGAAATATTAAATAAGCCTAATTTTGGATTTTTAAAATGTATGCAATTAAAAACCTGGTAGTGTGAAAAGACCCAGAGATATAGAAAAAATACTTAGTCCAGTCAGAACACCTATTATATAGCATTTCACATGGGACCAGCTTTTCCGTTTGAAACGTTCACTATGCCAACGAATCATTTAGACGTACACAATGTAATGTGTGCCCTCCCCCAATAGTTCCATACCCCCCCCCCCCATTGCATCAAAATCAGGACTCCCCCTCCCCCGCAATTATTTGTTTTCTCCCCTCCCGCTACCGATCGAAAACAATTGCCTACCACTGAAAAATTGCCAGCTTTTTGCAAGAAGATCTTCGTTGACTGTACCTGAAGCATCTTGAAGCGATTTCTTTTTTAGCATGCATAAGTCACGGAGAACAGTGTAGCAAACCACAGAGAACAGTGTAGCAAACCATAAACACCATATCATATATGGCATGCACACATCATGTAGGTGGAAATAAGTATATACATGTCCATATGTAGATAAAGCCTAGTGCTATTACGGGGTGAACTACACAAAGTTTGAGTAGACACAAGTTTGTGTTTATCTTTATTAACTGAAAGCTCGTTTTCGACGCTTGTATATTTCGTTTCTATAGTTTAATTTCCATTGTACAATGTCACATATTTTCTCAATGTAGCTATTAAACTTTAATAATGGCTTAATAATTAATGTAATTACAAATGTTAAAACAAATTAAGATGCTTTATTTCCTCGATAATTGCATCTACCATGTAAACATCCATTAAATTAACGTGATCTCACTTCTTCAATACTCTATATGAAGTGGTTTTTAGTGCATAGCGGCTAGAAAATTAATTGTCCCTAACGAAATGAAATTATTGCCTTATCGTATATGTGCAATAAAACGACTCATCAACACAAACTAATTGAATACATGTTATGCACCCTTTTCTCTTGCAATTTCCTTTTTTTGAAAATGATTGTTTAATTTCAAATATTTTAGCAGCATATCTATCTCTATCGGAGAGCGAGAAATTGAACATATATACTTGCTGTGTGTTATTATTATAGAATAGCCACTCTGGCAATTGTTAGTAGTCATGGTGACCATCGAATGTTTTCAAACATACTAAGAAAACAGTCAGTGACAGTATCGACAAATTAATCTCATATCAGATGACTAACATAATTTCGAACATCATCAAAAACATCTGCACATGTTTACTAGTGTCACAAGTGTTCTAAGTCATTATCTATCCAATATACAGACAGACAGACAGACAGACAGACAGACAGACAGACAGACAGACAGACAGACAGACAGACAGACAGAGAAGGACCGACAGGCAGCCCGAGACAGGGGCCTAGGTACAGAGGGGGGCAGAGTCAATCAGAGAGCCATACAAAATACCAAGAGACAGACACAGACAGAGGCACAGACGGACGGACAGACAGACAGACAGACAGACAGACAGACAGACAGACAGACAGACAGACAGACAGACAGACAGACAGACAGACAGACAGACAGACAGACAGACAGACAGGCAGGCAGGCAGGCAGGCAGTCAGTCAGTCAGTCAGTCAGTCAGTCAGTCAGTCAGTCAGTCAGTCAGTCAGTCAGACAGACAGACAGACAGACAGACTTCATGTGAAACATTTTCATCAATTTGAAAACCAATTGAAATCATGGTTTCATTTCCTGGATAATACCACGTAAACGAATAAATAAACAATTTCACACATGCTGTCACTTTCTCAATAAGTCTAAATTGAAAGTGTTCATTAGTGCATATAGCGGCTCAGACTACCACTTATAGTGATCTGAGATAGCACGGCTAAAAAAAATCAATTTTCCCCCGACGAAGTGAAATTAAGAACACTCATTCATAAAACAATGTCACCCTACAGTTCGCGGCAACACAATATCGTTCTTCAAATGATAATAAGAACTTAAATTTTGAACATGGAGTTGCGTTTAATAGGATGAATCAACTCCAATGAGAAACGTCTTTCTAGCTCACATTTTTTTTTTGAGATTACTAGGTACTAGGTCCCATTTCAAGATTCATTAAATGATAATTACACACGTTGGAGATAATCGGTCTGAATGCTCTATCATTAAATATTTGTTACAAAGTGCGAAATAAAGATAGTAACTCGATATTACTCGTTTCAATATACAGCATGAAGAAAGTCTTAACCTCTTACATGCATAATTAATATTTCCCCTCGCAATATGAAGCTTATCATGAATTCTTTATTGAATCACGGGTGTGTCAAGAAGATATGGGTTTAATAGCAATACGAGTGTGTTGAATTGTCATTATCTATACTAGTAATTATTGAGAATACTGGGTATTCTGATTTAGAAATTTAGAAATTTGGGCATTTTCGTTATATAATACTTAATGAAAAGCTATTTCTATTCAAGGATATTATCTAGTATATGGTCAATGTATTCCTTCTATAGGCCTACTGTGCTTGCTATATTACAGAATAGAACTGTATTCTGTACAAATGTAAAGTGTTTCCGTTACTAGAAAGTCAATCATGGTGATACGCAGTTTAATTTTCTTTTCTTGCATAAATCATATACTTTGTAGACTTCATTGTGTACGAAACCAATACGGATTTTTTAAAAAGAAATTGTAAATATAAATGTCCAGTACAAAATGGAAGTATATGTAATACAAATCACGAAAAACATACTAATGTGTTTGTTTGGGTTTTTTGTTTGTTTATTTGTTTGTTTGTTTGTTTGTTTGTTTGTTTGTGATAAGCAGGAATGAGGCAAGGTTCATGCGGATATGCAAGGACATACAATGTATGTAATTAGTGTTGGTAACTTATCAAAGCATAAACACAACATGGGCCAAGATATAGCATGACTCTGTTTACTGATAGAACACTGCACGTTATAACAACTGTTATAACGTGCAACTGTTACTGTTTCACTATTACGTCCACAGAGTGATACTAGTAAACAACCTTATAAAAGCATTGCTTGAACCTATATCAGAGGTATTTGCTATTCTTTTTGTATCAGTTGTATTGTCATTTTGCCCTTGTCTTTTGTCTTTTGACTCACTACATTAAGGCAAACGCACAGGTGTTTTTTTCGCGGGTTGTACAATGAATGATTACAACGCGACTAGGTACTGAGATGAGAGGAAAACTGCACTCACTACGTATCCTATGAAAGTAAAGTGCTTTTATCATTATCGTGATCCTTCAGTACCAAAGGTAATGGCATTCTGATAACAAAAAACATGCAACTGCCCAGCCACCAACCATAGTATTACATCACTTTAGTTCTTATTCACATTGATTTGGTTAGATTCAGATAGACAATAAGATAGACAATAAGATGAAACAATAGACAATAAGATGAAACAATAGGCAATAAGATGAAACAATAGGCAATAAGATGAAACAATAGGCAATAAGATGAAACAATAGGCAATAAGATGAAACAATAGGCTCTAAAGAAAGGTTCAACGACAATGTCGGAATTAGAGTGTAATTGTAAAACACATGATATTTACAATGTAAGTGATCAAAGGTGTTGTCTTGTATCGCCACAAAACCTACAGTCATTTTCTCTCTTACCCTGGTTTGTCAGATTATCTTTATCCACTACACATGACTCGTAACAACCCCTAAGATCTACGTTATGAATTACACATAAGGATATAGCAACCTGGCAACCATTTTGGCGTCACTTTACCATTATCTCCAAGACTACCATCTGGTACATGATTGACAGTCTCTTTTGATCCACGTCAAAGTTTATTTGAACAAAAAGACAATGATAAAATAGCAGCTTTATATTCTCCAATGGTCAAAATCAAATGTCATGTTTAACTCTTATCTGTTTGATATCATCCCCGCCTTGCATTAACTTCACCAAATTATTACTAAATCAGTCATTTTTCTCAGGATATCATATTATGTCTTATATTCATCATTCTTTCTACGACTTGCCTTGATTGGTAAAGTAAAGCTTATATATGAATACTGATTTAACATATCTTTATACGTATATGAATTTTTAGTATGGATATGACATTCTCTGTAAATTTACGCAAACATGTCACGTGACTTTCATTTGCCACTAAATGTATCCTGTTTAGCTTTTATTCACTTTTTGTTAATCTAATTTTAAAAAAATGTATATAGGTTGTATCTCTTTCTGCTCGCTGCTAGACTGTTCTGTTGCTAATATATAATATCAACGCAGTGTGTATTATAGATGTCCAAAGGCAAAGCTACAAGATTACAGTTTCTCATTTAAGCCGATTAATATGAATTGCTTGTAAGTCGGGAAGTAATTAAATTCTGTGAATTTCAACACTAGGATATTATTTGCAATACATGAGTACCAAAAAGGCTAACAAGGTTCGAGCAGGAATCGTATGCTTCATCGGGGACTTCGAAACACCGACTCCTGAGTGCTTATTCCCTTCAGTCATAGCCCCCTCCACCAATCGTGTGCTTAATTCAAGCATGAATATTCATTGTGCAATCATGAATATATTATTTCTGCTGACTCCCATGACGCAATAGCCCTCAGCAATTTTAGATGATGTAGAATCGTGGAATGACTCTACAGTACAGAAACAAAACTCTACATAACCGAACCTTGCTTCGGTGATGTATAGAATTTAAAATTAGAAAACAATGAAAGAAGCTGATTTCTCCTGTAAGACCGAGGTTACCGCTCCGTTCTCTATTAGACAGCACTGCGAAATCATATTTTAGACAGCACTGCGAAATCACTTTTAAAATGGCGAGAATGAGATGAAATTAACTGGCAGGAACAACAGATTGTAGTTTTCGTATAGTTTAGGAAATGAAGAACGAATACTGGTCACATTTGTGATCGATTAATACATTGATAAAATATACGAAATTTGATATGAAAAGATAGCGCTAAAGTAATTATTAATCGAATGAGATTTCGGTTATCAAGTTATATCTGTCTAGTCTGTTTTCGGGGAGAAAAGCGAATACATCCATTCGGTTCCATATCACGTTTGTCGAGTTTTTAGGTTACGCCGGAAAGCGTCTCTGTTATCATAGGACTGTGCTTTTGGCAGTGAATAATAAATCGTCTTATTGCTCTACAGTGAAAGTTATAAGAGTCGACATCTTTGACAAATGACCTTTGACACGACCTTAGCACACCTGAGACAAGCACCACGTACCACGATAATTAGACTCCAGGGTCTAAAGTGGCATTATTATAGTAGTGTGCACGTATAGATAGATATTAATGAGCCATCAAATATTTATTTGCTTGTTGACTTACTAGATATGAGACAACAAACCGTTATTGTCACTCTACTAAACATGTATTTTTTTCAGTTTTATTTATTTATTTAGTGCGTTGGACTATTCATGCATAAACAGGATGAAGCGCTCGTTTCTTTCAGTTGTCATCAAAAGGTTTTGCCGTCAACAATTTTGATTATTTGAGGGGGTAAAGAAGAGTCTATTCAATTCATGCCTGGATGTTTCTTTCTTCGATTTTCGTACAACAGTAAACCCAGACTTTGTAACAATGAACATAGTAAAGCGAAAAAAATGTAGCAGTTGTAACTTTTACTGGTTTCAATAACTGGTTACCAATCTTATTGGTACCTTATAAGTATTCGAGTACTTTATTTTGGTTGTAAAATAATCATTTTTACAAGTTTCCGTAGTCGAGATTACTTTTCTTTTAATCTGCGCTGAATATATACACAATTTCCTGTGGACCATAATCTGATGACGTGCATTTACATTGTAATGTGAACTTAGATTGGAATAGACTGTATGAGTAAGACAAAACACAAATGTTTTATTTGCTCATGCTGATATAATAGATAGACGGTAAAATGTGATATTTATACAACATCTTTCAGTTAGTACTCCATTAAAACCATAAAGGATAATTGGATTTTTACTGCAATGACAGTGACGATTAATAAATAAACATATTGACAAAAGGTTGGTGCCTTCAGTACTTACAAGGGGCGGGCTGGGGAAAATCAAGCCCGGTCTCTGCCCCGCAATCCGTTTTTCTAAAAAAAGTGGCTCTCACTCAATTTTCTTGAGTCAATTGAAAAAATTTGATCCACCGCTGCCACCACATTGTATTACCATCTGTGTTTGGATTTAATTGGCAGAGCTGAAGGTCTGAACTCCCAAAGACTATATGGGCGCCCACCGACATTGTCTGAACCGAGGTCAACATCCACACTTCCAATATCTCACAACACTGTTTCCCTCTTCATTCCTGTGAGACTCCCTCCTCTCCCCACAGCAAAACTAGCAAATAACTGGTATATGTTCTGGTATTACAGTACAACGGTGGCAGCGGTGGGATGCGAAATCACAAAAAATGCCAACCTAGATAACACAATGAGTCAAAGTAAAAAGTGACCCTCACCTAATTTCATTTCTAGACCCTCCACCGAGAACCGAATTGTAAAACCTAACTCCCTCCTAATTACCCGGCCCTCCCCACCTTTAATTAGTGAATGTATAAATACGTACTCAGTACAGTTGCTGTCGAAGATATTCGCTCTTTGAAACTTTGGCATTAGGAATAGGCTTAGGAATAACCGCAAACAACATATTACCTCCTTGAAAATCATCAATGAAGTGTTGCTATGCTGAATATGTACTACCAAACCAGAGTGACTGTAGAGTTTCATTTAGGCAGCATGATATTTTTGACGTCTCCCATAACGTTTTTGTTTTAATACAGAACACCTAGCCCCATTGTACAGGTTGTGTTTACTGTCTGTTTGTCTTTTGTTGTTGTTCATATGTTATCGAACTGAAACAAAAGGAAGAAGCCCCTGATATGAGTAACAATTTAGGGTTAGGGATGTTAGTAGAGTATAGGCTATGTTGAAAACATGACAGGCGTTAATACCCAATGCATAATTAGTATCATGGTGTAATTATAAAGCCTTTGTCCTTCGGTAATGTACAGCACTTTGCAACTTCAATTACGTAGCGTACTGTAATATCAAAAGAACGTACACAATGTGTAAGCAATTATCGTCTGTTCATTTACAAAATTGCTTGCGACATTTAACGTTTAACATATAAGCGTAACAGGTTTTTAATAATTCATAATTGACATTCACAGCATATATATATATATATATATATAGATAGCTATGAATGTAACGCTGACGCTAAGGAAACTACAGAAAGCCTGATAAACATTATCGACCATATCAAATAGTATGAGAGCAAACAGTTTGGTATGGGAATGATTATTTTTTATTACAATCACGTAAATGTCGTGATGAAACTTTTAGTTTTAATATCGACAGCGATATTACTTGACGATGGATCAATATTTATATTGCCTACGTTGATGTCAGTCAAAACACAACATGTCATTCCATTTGTAACTAAGAATCCTTTTACGTTGTTTTTCATGTAACTACGTAATAGATGCTACAAATCCCATTAATTTTTGATACGTTTAACATAATATATTTGTAAAATGTCGATATAGGTTTCACACACTTTCAGTTTCAAAGCATAACCGCTTCACTGCGAGGTTGTTGCCATTTATTTCCTTTATTAAAGAAATCTGTCTCTGACTGACTGATTGACTGACTGACTGACTGACTGACTGCCTGACTACCTGCCTGACTACCTGACTGACTGTCTGTCTGTCTGTCTGACTGACTGACTGACTGACTGACTGATTGTCGGTCTGTCTGTCTGTCTGTCTGTCTGTCTGTCTGTCTGTCTGTCGCTCTCTCTCTCTCTCTCTCTCTCTCTCTCTCTCTCTCTCTCTCTCTCTCTCTCTCTCTCTCTCTCTCTCTCTCTCTCTCTCTCTCTCTCTCTCTCTCTCTCTCTCTCTCTCTCTCTCTCTTGCTGAAAAACAAAAGCACAGAAAATGGTGAATAAAATTACTAATTTACATGACGAAGAGTATGGCCTGTATGCCTCTCCAGGACTCATGCATACTTTATGAAAATGTCTCATGGCGTGGAGTTCCCCTTTAATGTTCTTAGAGAAATAATGAACAGATAAAATGGTCCCTTTGTATGTGTATATGAAAAGTAAAGTAAATTACACCGTTTGTTTGGTAATATATTAAACATTTCCATCACCATACATGATTGAAATTTTGAATGAAGGTAGTACATAAAAGTAAAAAAACAACACACTTTAATATCAAATTACACCAAACAAAGTCTATCAATAAAGAAAGAATCTTGATCTATGCTACCTATAAATACATGTTTTCTTACTAATAGGTCAGAGTATATTTAATTTATGTTTTACTTCATTAAAACTATCGCATTAGGTGTTTTTTTTTTTATTTGATGACTTGACAGTTGATGTTGGAATCCAGTGTCATGTTTACAAGTCTGACTGACATTTTCATTTAATAATAAAACGATCATAATGGCAAGATACGAGACAGTGACACAATAAAGCATTGACCATGACTTTTCATCTATTGCAATATAGCCCCTCCACTATGATTGCAACAACTTTAATATCAGTTGATGGACTTGCCTTTGATTAGTTGGGTAAATAATTGATGTGAACGAAAATGGGTATTAGCGATGTGTCCACTTTACTTAGGGCATTCCTTGGCGGCATAGGTATTACAGACGTGCCCGCTATCTCACCCTTGGGGCATTCCTTAATTTTGACGGCACATATAATATTAAAGGCAGTGTCGAAAATCAGGACATTGTAAAAGATATATAGACACATAATACAAAGGAGGCAAATGTATTTTGATATAACAGCACGTCTTGAAGTATTGCTCTAAGAAGTCAAATGTTAAGATGCAGTTACAATTAAGGCGAATCTAAGGTTTGCTTTAAAAGCCAGGGTTTCAGTCCCAATCTGTTATTGGTTATGCCAACACGTCAATAGCAGTATTATAATCTCTGACGTCATATCACAACAACTATTTATTACTACCTTGTGATGTACACCTGCACCAATCCTTGAAAAAAATAGTTTTTTTACTTTGATACAACGTTGTTTGACCTTGCATTGATACAACTTTGTTTGACCTTGATACAACGTTGTTTGACTTTGATACAACGTTGACCTCGATGTATACAGTACTTTAATAGAGTAGAGAGGGTAGTGGGTAGAGTAATGTCGTATAGGTCTGTGACATGTAATTACAATCCGTAGGCACATATCAATGTAATTTATAATATTAATATTGTTATTATTCAGAAGACAGCACGTCATGCTAACAAAAAGGACAAACAAGTTTTAAATGAATACTTGTCAAGTAGCATCGTCATAACTATGTGATGACGTCATACAATGATCGATGCTAGGTTATTAAAATAGTACCAAATGATAATACCTTCTGTTATTACTTTGCACACATGGTGATTAAATGTACATTTCATAACGTTAGTGAATGTAGTTTGTCTATTTTAGCAAGAACAGTTATAAATGAAAGGATGTATGTATGTATGTATGTATGTATGTATGTATGTATGTATGTATGTATGTGTGTGTGTGTGTGTGTATGTGTGTGTGTGTATGTATGTATGTATGTATGTATGTATGTATGTATGTATGTATGTATGTATGTATGTGTGTGTGTATGTGTGTGTGTGTATGTATGTATGTATGTATGTATGTATGTATGTATGTATGTATGTATGTATGTATGCATGTATGTATGTATGTACGTACGTATGTGTCTGTCTGTCTGTACGTGTGTGTGTGTGTGTGTGTGTGTGTGTGTGTGTGTGTGTGTGTGTGTTCGTTGTCTCTATATTGTGTGTTCGTTGTGTCTCTATATTGCATAGAACTTAAGGATATTGTATGGGCCATGAAGACGACGAGTTCAGACTGCTAGTATTTCCAACATGGTCCTCATCAGATAACAAACAAATCTGTCTTCCTTGTATTGCCTTGGACTGAGATTTCATTTGCATACATGCCTACTTGTCGTTCCTTTGTGAATGTATCTGCTGAAATATCACTTCATCCTTATTTACTCTAGGGAGTTATTTTATTACATATTCCCATGGTTTCGTGGTAAAGGAGATATCCGCAATACAAGCTTATCTTTGAATTGAGAGAAAAACCGGGTAGGGAGTTTCGGCATTTGAGCAAGTAAGCTTAATTATGAGACGCACGTGTTGTGCTCTAAGCATTTTATATCATGAATTATTCATGAGTTTTCGAACGTTCAGACCAATACATATGAACTGTGAGGTTGAATTGGTTGTTGACACAATCTTTCATTCCAGTCTTGAGAATCAATGAGTACAATGAAGAGTATAACAAAGAGAGGGCCAAGAGCTAATAATTCAATAATTTACCCTGTCAATAATATCACTATTCAGGTTTATATTTGCCACCAAATATAGATATTTCAATGTCATTATCATACAATTGTATATAAGTACTTTTGTTTCTGCAACCCTGAGAAAGAGAAAGAGAGAGAGAGAGAGAGAGAGAGAGAGAGAGAGAGAGAGACAGACAGACAGACAGACAGACAGACAGACAGACAGACAGAAAGACACCCACACAGAGAGAAGAGAGACATACATACATACATACATACATACATACATACATACATACATACATATACATACATACATACATACGTCATATACGCTACGTAGTTGTCTTAGTTGTCATGGTAACAAGAGAAGAAAATCCCGATTATACACATAATATTCTAACGTCTACATTTCCAATGGATAGATCATTTTAAATAATGCACAACATCCTAGCAATCGATAATTCACTGGGTTTACGATACGCATGTCTCTGTCGATCGAAGGGAAATACGACCGACTTGTTCCTCGGATTCTATGGCCACAAGCAGAGATTTCTTCGCTTCATTTAAGAGTGCCTGGCTCATAATCGTCTTCAAGATCTCTTAAAACCGGCGCATTTAGTTTCCCCCACCCACCTTCAGAGTATTAATCAAGACCAATTAGAGTCACTTGAGAAACGACGATTGTCCGTGCCGATAAAGATTATACCTATCCATCGCAAGATTAACACGATTAAGTCGGGGCAACTGTAAGCATAATGTTCTAGATAATTCCTAATTTTTAAGCTCCATTCTTTGGCAAATACAGAGCTGTAGGCTTGGTTCCAAATTGCGATTTTTAACATCTAAGAAGGAATGAAATTCGTATATGAAAAGAAGAAAGGTAGACAAATTTCTATGATAATGGTTTAATATTAAACTCACCCGAGGAGTTGTAACAAACAGAGTGTGCATTTTTATAAAACGGGGTAGTAATATTAAAAACACTTTACTTTATTCTAGGGATGTAAGTTCCATCATGCACGATCGGTACCAGATACGACTGGTAACTTTCAATTCTAAATCTCATACACTAGAAGTATTAAATGGGGTGGAAAATAATAAAGATTGCATTTGAAACATGAAAACTCGACGATGGGAAATAAAGAAATAAAAAACCTTAGGTATTATTTGAATAAGTTCTTATTTTCTGTCAGCTTTTGTCGAATTCGTCGCCCGCCTAGGAGATTTATGGTAAAATCCAAGGGGTAAATCATATCAATATGCACTGAATTTGATTCAAAATACTCTTACCTATAGAAACACGACTTAGAGTAGGGACACGTCTCTTTTTTCAAATAAGGTTGATTACGACGATGCTACTTGATGCTATTGTCTTTTTTAAGATTGATCCAGGATTGAAGCTTGATAAACATCCACGCTTCATTAAACATGGAAATTTCCTTATGAAACCTATTTTATCCTAATCTACAAATATATCTCGCAAAATTTGAATGATTAGTCTGCTTGATAAAACTAGATCTAAACCGGGTTCCTGTCATTTGTTTACTGTGCCTGCATGTATATTGCCAAGGTAGGAAATTGCCAGGTCATTCAAGCATGAAGGACTGACAGTGTATTGAGTGTCACCTTTTGAATGAACTCGAAACTAATTATTATACAAGCATTTTTGTACAAATGAACTAATGGCTGAAAATCGTTCATTATGCAAATTTGTAATGTTATAGGCAAGCAACATTGATCATATGTGAACATATATGTCTGATCATATTTTGAATATCTCTACTAAGTCTGATCAATTACTAAACATAGTTTGATGATGCATCAAATCGTTACCATTGATTACGCAAATTAGTCAGTAGTGACAGCCAACATATGTGTAGGACAAAGATAGTTAACGAGATTCTGAGAGACATTGTTGGAAGTAATCAGTACTTATGCAAATTAGTCATGTTGCATGCAAGCGAAACCCATCATACCTGTAGGGTATAGTGTCACATGTCCATTACTTATGCAAATTAGTCATTTTGTATGCAAGCGAAACCCGTCATTCATGTAGGGCAATACTATCACAGTTTCATTACTTATGCAAAGTAGTTTTGTAATATGCAAGCCAAACCCATCATACCTAAAACATACATAAAACACAAAACCATACGACTGCTCATATATTCTTCATTGATTCACCAGTTATGAAACTAAATTTAGTAGTCTGACAATTCATGAACTAAGTTACACAAAATTAGGATACATTCTCAAGATATTGCCAAGTTACAAAATCACTAATTATGCAAATGAGTCATTATATTGCAGATATTCAGAATATTGTGAATATATCCAACTCATGACATAAAATTCTGATCAACTATTTATGAGATATTTCCTAGATATCATATTTTATTGACATGCAAATTTAGTTAATTAGCATATCCGGAACTGGTGCAAAACCTATTAATTTCTAAAATCACACCAAAAAATAACAGTACCAAATAATGCCAGTAGAATTGAGCTAGCCGCTTGGAAGATAATGACAAGAAAGACATACATACATACATACATACATACATACATACATACACTCATACATACATACATACATACATACATACATACATACATATCGGTACATACATACATACATCCACTCATACATACATACATACATACATACATACATACATACATACATACATACATACATACATACATACCGGTACATACATACATACATACATACATACATACATACATACATACATACATACATACAGACAGACAGACAGACAGACAGACAGACAGACAGACATACATACAGACAGAACTGTAACATTACCTCCACATATAAAATGGAGAACCTATTTTTCTTTACATATCAGCAATCTTATTTCTTTTTTCGTGATGTCATTTGAAAAAAAACTTTATTGATGTGATTCTGGAAAAGACAACGCATTAATGTTAAATCAATTTTATTTGACACTGACTGATAACGCTTGTTTGCAAATGATATTACGATTTATCTACACATGCACACCATCCCTAAAAAGTCCTTTACAATTATTTCTTTTCTCCAAAATCCATTTCAGTTATGAGTTTCTGTTTGTTCAAGCATTAAACATGATAATGTCATCTTAAAGAGTTGTCTGTGTTTGCTCAAATGCCAATCAAATTATTAAAATTATCATTATCATCTTACATTTTATTTGCATTATTAGAATAAATAAATTAAGAGTCAGTACTAACAAGGGTCATAAGATATTTATGAAAATAACGCAACGGTACAGTATGGACAATCATTAATGTAAATTTTCATAGTGTTTGATTGGTAGGACATCATTTTCTCTTGACAAGTTGATTGATACCAATTGCTTTTGTTGTGTTTGCACAAGCGCATATCACTTTTATTTACATATAATGGGCTAGACAAAATTTCCCCTTCTATTTTGAATAACAGGTCCCAGTCTATTGATATGATTGTCAAGCAAGTTTCTGGGGGAAAAAACATATCACCTGCGTCTAAATATGTAACAGTCTTTGAATCAAAGGATGATTATTACTTTCTTTTTAATATGTTCATTCGACCATGTAACAATAAAATGATAAAAAACGTATCCCAATCGAACTCATAGCTGAACCTATTTTAACAAGTACACAAGACTGATGGAAACAAGCACACCTTGAACTTCTGACATCCTTGAGTAAATTTGTATACAATGCGTTCAAACAAAGAGAGACACTTGTAAGTCTATTAAATTTACATTGTAATTTTCAGTCGTACTAAGCTTTACATGTAATGTGACTTTTATTTCATTCACCAAGTCCTGTGGAAAGCATGCCGTCTACTGTTGCTGCATCGAATATTTGGAATGATGTCCCATCTCACATCAGACAATGCACTCCATCCATCTCCGTTATAGTTGCAATATACCAACATTTGGTTGTTGCTATGGGCATGATCTTTTTGCTAGGTATAAATTACGATGGTCATTTCTTGAACAGTTGCTGGGAAAATGAGTATAATCACGAGTATCACAAGAACATAAAAAAATTCAAATACTTCAGGCAGCGAACATGTTGAGTTTTCATTTCCTTCTTGCAATGGAATTGATAGATCAAGACTATGACAGGATGCACCCACACATAAACCTTGAACAAATAAAATCAGTCAAACTACTCAATTTCTGATGGATACCCGGAAGTAACAAGCAAGGCAATAAGACCAGACTAGACATAAACCCTGTGCACATACAAGCTATTACTTTCAAATGTCATATTCTCAAGGGATATGGAAAAAATCCGTTTACTCTATTATGAATCACTAAGACTAGAATTACTCTAAAGGTAGCACATTCCATTGCATAATTATATTTTTCTGTCTAACCTGAAATGAGGACAATGCTATTTTTGGGCAATGTTATTTTTACTGGCACTGAGGTTATGACCTGATATGATGACAACAAATCAATTATCCCCCCCCCCCCCCAACTCCCCAGAAACATCTTATTCATGTGCTACAACAGAATGTAGACGATATATTATAATTACATTGTGTACGTTCAAAACATTTTTGTACCCTGAAGTCAAATTACAAGTACAACCCATGGTCCAAGTCTGCTTTCTCTGCACTGGAAACCAAAAAGAATTTGCTGTTAGGTACAACTAAATTTGACCAAACCTCTGAGTTAGCTTGTCTCAAGCTGTGCTAACATAACCTACTAGCAATGAGTATATCTTTTAATCACATCATAATATTTCACTCCCTGGTGATTACTTGTAAACAAATTGTTGACAAAGCCGCAGACCACTTTTAGTGGTCAGAGATAAGGCCAAGGTTGGCTAGTGTACAAGATATATTACAATACACATACACACCTACATGTACGCAGTAAACAATAACAACTTTTCTGAGTTATCGAAGATAACACCCTGTGCAAGTGTGTAGTAATAGAGAGATACATCTAATTAACAGATTGTCTTTCATAGTATAGTGATCAATCTTCTTTCTCCATAGGGGTATTTGTTTGTACACAACTAAGTAAAAGTTAGGAGAAAGAGGATTAAATAATGATGTAGACTTCAAATATAGGAACTCGTAACAAGTGGGTAGTTTTAGCATGGTTTGTGACAAGCAAACCTGGGGTTAAAAGAATTATGTTATACAATGGGTAACACTGAAGTAAAGCACTTTCTCTATGTGCTAAGCTCGTTTATAGCATTCATAGTGTAAAACTATACTGTTTCACTTGGTTTATTTACAAGCCTAAAATGTGGCCTTTCTAATGTGGTCAGTTAGCAAATGAAAGTGTGCTTTTACACTTAATATGGATGCTATAAACGATTATGGTACATACACAAAATGCTTTACTTTGGTATTATGGGTTGCAAATGACTGGGAAAGTCTAAACAAATTCTGAACACAAAATATTTTCAGTAGCAACACTGTAGCTATTAAATGAATAGTTTCTTTCCCATGTTACATTTTGCTGTTCAAATAAAGCTTTTCTAAATACAAATTGAATATTTTTACAACTGTCATCTCATTCAATATCTTTTATTTGCCTGGTCTCTTATGGGCAAGTGCCATCAATAATAACGAAATGAAATACACAAACACGCATTGCAGCATCAGATGTGCAATTCTCACAGCGATTACCCACTTTTGGTGGCATCAAATGAATAACACAATGCAACAGATGGCAAGTTAATACTGTATTTATATGATAAATGGATTACTTGTATGAAAGTTCATCCAAGGACACTTTATAGGATTACAGACAGGCAAGTACATTGGACATACAACCCCACTGTTCCAAGTACCTGACTGGACATTCAAACAATATAAATGTCAAGTAGACATGACATGACATCCCACATAATAAATAGGCTACAACCACACTTCAAAAACCACCTTTGCTATTCTGATAACAAAAAATATCAATACCATTCAATTTTGAGTTTTCATGGCAATAATTTTATTTTGTACATTAGCACCACAATTGAATCCATCATTGAAATTCAATAATACAGGCAAAGTGTAATGCAATCAGTTTTTACTTGGTTCACTGAATTCTATTATCAACAAAGATATGTAACTCAGAGCGATGGCCAAACAATTGTAGCTTCATATTTATTCTCTACACTTTCAAACCAAATCAAAGAAACTACACCATGGTATTAGATATAATCCTGGTAGTTGAGCCTTCAGTTTTCTAAGAAAAAACACAAACTAAAACTATCGTCACAATATCTTCATACAATAGTGATAAGCTATTGATTGGATGTTGGTTTAATTATCGTCTCACTGGGGAGTTGTCTCTGAAAACTAGTTTATTTAGAGTTCCATGAACTTGCAGTGTTGTTTTGGGACTTCCAATGTTTACGCTATCTTGATCACAGGGTGATTAGAATCACACAACATAGGAACCCCTATCACTCACTTGTGTAAATCTACCACATTGAAGAATAATACATTTAGTTTGCGTATATCTTAGTCAACAGACGACTGTATTACCAGAGTCGGAATTACTATCTAAAATGGGAATTAGCATAACTATCTCCTTCTGTAAATGCTCTCAGTTACACTGAAACTTTAAGCAATAACCTAAAACTAGTAACGTTTTCAAGACAAAAAATACATAAAATTAACTTGCAGTTACCAAATAGAGCACTCTGATAAGTGAGTTGTACAACAGTTATCCAAAATCCCTACTCTATATTGAAAATATTACAGAGTTAATTAAAGGCGAGTTGTTCTCTTTATAAAACTCAAAAAATATCAAAGACATGAAAATCCATTATTAAAGATTTGTCTTAATTTAAACAATCATTTTCTATGTGACAAACTATATACATAAAACCTAGAATGAACAATGTGTGAATATTGACACTCCTTCAATGATTATTTAATACAACATTCATTATAATGACTTTGTTTTGTTTTACATGTAAGCTTTAAAAAAAACGGCTTTATAATGATAATCAATAATTATAAAGATGTGCACACTTTTGACTCAAAATAATGCGGTTATAATTTCAATAGTCTACTTGAAACACTTGAACATAACCATTCTTGCATGACCAGTACAATTCAATGAATGGTAGGTACACATACCACAATAGATTATACAAAATTTCACATAACTACATTTTTTTCCACATGAACATTGCCAGCTACCATGATTACTTTCACGGTCAAAATTTTGTTACAAGGCAAAACATCTTTAATGTTTTTTCTTCAAATTTTACAGCTTCAAACACATTTTTGAGATTAAAAGGCCCAGTTCAGATTACGATTATAATTAAGGAGTGAAAACACAGTTGTCTAGCAGAGTTCTAGGAAAAGTTGGTTGAGAACAAATCCCATGTAATCCTTGGAGCTGAACTGACGATCTCATACTAATGCAAAAAAACATGGATTGCCACTGGGTTTAACCACATCACTTAATTCAACTTTTCTGCACATTTCAGAAATGCCATGGTTATGCTAGTAATCGGGGATTGAACGGTCAAGTTTTATGGTCAATCCATTTATTGATAAAGAATCATGTTGGTCATGCAAGAACACTGTTATACATGTAGAATTCACTAAAACACCAGGTTGTGAGCAATAAACTGGAATCTGGAATGCTTCTCAGTTGCCAATACACGTTATCTATTCACTGCCCATCAGTGGGCATAGCAATGAAATGATACAGGTTTTATTATACAACATGCAATGTAAATTAGTGGCCATATAAATTGTATACCTGCTACATGCACATGTCATGTTTATCTGGCATATACTTGGTGATCCACGAGTATCTGGTATATGTTTGGAGATGTGTTGTAACCACCTTGTATGAGAATAGCTTTCATTTTGTTGTTGTTGTTGTTGTTGTCGTCGTCGTCGTCGTTGTTTGTTGTTTGTGTGTATGTATGTATGTGTGTGTGTGTGCATGTTTTATGGAATGGCTCTTAATTATTGTTGATCACATTTAAGTTTCACTCCAATACATCTGTACAAAGTGTCACACTCCATGTAGTTGGAGTCTCCATGTCAAGCAAAGTAAACATGTCATGTTTGTAATTCTGTCAAATATACACAAGATCTAAAATCACAAATTATAATAGTCAGTTCAAACCAAATGAGGCGAAGAGAAGCCTTCTACTTGTACAGTGGAACTGGGATTATCTTATCTTTCCATATACAGAGAGAGTACTTGTGTAGATTTTCTTTCTTATAAATAGATTCTCCCATCAGAGTTCACTATAAATTTGAAACGCGAGAATCACATTGCTCCTTACGTCTTGGCATATTTCAACAATGATAACTGGAGATAACTTGTATACAATACAGCTTTGAATCTATTTTAAAAAAGAAATGAAATACTCTTGCCACAATATGACTCAAGTAAGATGAGATGGTAGTTTCACTCGATGGCAAGGCAAATCATCTGAACTATGTTCAGTTATCAATTTGGCAGTAATGTCTCCAGTCCAAGTTGAATTCCTAAGGTGACCATATGGATAAGGATTTGGGATTTATTTGGGATATTTAATTTATAAAACAATTTTATGATGGCTTCCTAAATTAAAAATCAATGTGAAACAACATATGCCAAGTCCTTGTTTGCAACTCAATAAATTGCAAAAGATTAATACATATGTAAAATGTTTGTTATTGTATGTACAATGACAAAGTGACACTTTTTATTTTATAGCTTTTTGCAATGTATGCTGTTACAGACACACACTTGGTAAATGTTGTTTCACATTGATTTTTCAAGTAGGAAGCCAGGATAAAATTGTTATAAATTGTAATCCAAAATCCAAAATAAATACCCAATGCTCATCCATATGACCACTTTAGATGTAAATGTCTGGGATTTCAATGATTTACCTGAAATCTTTGAATACATATCCATCATGCAATGTTGTATTCAAAAGAATTATTCCATGTCCACTTGAAATAGTACAGCTTGATATTTCCTCCTTGCTGTTTTGAAAGACAGTGCATACAAAATTCAACACCATGAAAGTAGATAGTAGAAATATACATATCACAACAGTTACGGTCTTTTTCAAAATAAGACTGCCTAAAACTACACTTAAAGACTAAAAAAAAAAAACAAGTTTTAAACACTATAAAGAAATAAAGTACTCTTAATCTAAATCAACTTTTTGACAAAAATAACAAATATACTTTCAAAATAACATGGTAAAGTAAAACAAACCTAAGATGAACAAGTATATCTGATAAATAAGAAATAAAAAAAACAACCTTTCACCAATATCAATTTGCAAGATGTGGGTTTTGCCAGACCAAGGACGCTCGACTTTAGAAGGCACATTTACTTCATGTATCTTCATCATCAAAAACTCTCACATTATGGTTTTATCGTATTCCTGTCAGGACAATGAAATATTCATATTTTGAGGAAATGATATTTCCATCTTACCTTTCAGTAAAACTGACTGAGAGTAGGGTTTAAATCATTGATTGGCATTTGGTACACAACCAGTGTACAACTGATACTGATATTGTTGAAATGAATGCATGACATTCTATCTCTGGACTAACTATTCTGTGTTAAGTCTTATAGAGAAGTAGTCAACCGTTAACTGTATATCAAACAATTTTCTGACGTCCATACTCTGACATTAGCTCTTTGAATTCATGCAAATCTCACTAGTGTGCGTGGGGGTTTTGTGGCAACATTTTGACATTTTCAAAATGTAAAAATTTCCACTTTAGTTCTGAATCCCCTTTTCAATCTGCAGTTAAAGAAGATATTAGCGATTATTATTTTGGGTGGATGGAGATAGTAATTTTATAATTTTTTCAAAAGACTTCCTTGAAAGGCCCGCAGAATATTTGAGAGAAGATTAAGGAAAGTAATTACAGCTGATATGAGTCAACGGAGGATATTAATTTTTTGGAATTATAAAATAAAAGGAGTTTACATGTTCATCTCTTTAAACAGACCGACTACCCAAGTTGATGATTACTTGACTTTCATAGCATGTGTAATTATTTAGTTGATTGAATATTTTATGATATATTTAGTAACTTTTTCATTTGTTAGCATACTTTTGATACATATTAGGCAAAACAAAAATTGTGTTTCCAATATTACCGGTAAACACAGCCTCAGAGAATACGGTAGGTCGGGATTTGATTTGATTTGATCTTTTTAATTGCTTTTATTTTTGGAAAATATTGCTTCGACCCAAAAAACAAACAAAACGTCAGTCAGAATACCCCTTCTGTGAGAGAGTTTGATGAAGATATGTATAGACATCACTGGGGAATGAAAAAAAATGTACATTATGAAGTCAAAGAATTTCTTATATTTTTGTTTTAAAATTGTAGAGTTGGCGGCTTAAACTGGGATTGATCGAGTTATCAGAAACACACATTTTTATTTGGCTTTATTCATATATAATTGTGATTCTTAATTAACCAAACATTGCTACTTGAATTGATGGAAACATTCAAAGACTCGAACAGTGGTAATTCCATGTTCTCAAAACCCCTGCACACTAGACTTGCTTGACTTCGAGGACCTTAAATATGAAGTGCGCATACAAATTAGAAAATTGTTTGACATTAGCATACTGTGTACTGCTAAATCTCCTCCCAGTGTAGTACACTGGTGTGTGACTGTTATGATGAAACCCTGTCCAGATGTTAATGTTTGTGTGCATTAGTTTCATCTTGCATGAAGAATTAATGTTATTCTAAACTAAACAATCTTAAATCATCACTAGTAACCAAAATGATTTCATTTCAAACAAACTAGGTATATAATTGGTGCATCCAGAAATTATCACACATCAGAATTGTAGTGAAACAACAAGTGTGAAAACCTGTGGTAATACAAATGTATATTGACTGTAATTGTAACAATAACCTTAATTTTTCATAAACAAAAATAATGCAGAATAATGGACTTTGCCCCTCTAATATCAAATCACTTACCTTCAGTTAAACTGTTATGAAACATATTGTCAATTTTCCTATCTACAATTTAAACCTGGTCAAACTTACACTTGCATGTTTACTCTATATCTGCACAAAAGACCAGCAGAGAACTTACTGCAACAAAATCCTTACATTAATGTGCATTTTAATTAAATCTTCACTTTCATACTTGTTCAAATCAAGAAAAATGTTTTGTGAACCTGAAATTACATAATTATTGAAAAATTACTTGAATGAACACTTGGATATATTTATAGCTTTGTTTGAAAAGTAACATACATCACTAGCTTTGCCTAATGCCTAGCTTTGCCTAACTCTGCTTTGCCTAACTCCTTGTTTTGCCTAACTCTAACTTATAATATTCTGTACAGACTATTTGGTGCTGAGCGACGCTCTACGTCACAATCAAAATAGATTTATCAAAATCATACAAACAAACATACTGTATTTATCATAACAATCACTTCTGTATATTATCAAAAATAAATCTTTTATATCTTGTTTTTCACTGCTATCTTTTTTACCAGTGTTTTTAACATAATACAAACACAAAAAACAGCACCATAAATACATTATTTTTCCTTACTCCATCCATTTTGTGATGTCAGTATCCTATATCTTCAAATACAAGAAAACTTAACACATCAAAACCACAACTTTTGTACTTGGTATTTGCACAGATCAATACTCTTACACTTACATGAGGTACTCCTTAATATATGATTCAAGACAATATAGAAATAGTTAAGTTTTTGATTTCAAAAAGATTTACAGTATCTTGTGTACTTAGAAAGAAACGTTTATAAAGAGAGTCCGTATTATACACAAAAGTTTACATTTCATAGATTTCAAGGTTGGTTTATTATCATATGTCTAAGTGGTATATTACATATTAAAGGGGAACTCTACTCCAGGAAATAGAGACATTTTCATAAACTATGGATTCTGGAGAGTCATTAAATGATTTTACATCACCTACAATTACTTTTGATTTCAGTGAAACATCAAGTTTATCTTGTGCCTTTTGAGGACATCTTTGGTAAGGGCTATTGCATTATGGGAGTCAGCAAAAATAATGTAGTCAAGTTGCACACTGAATATTCATGAGTCCTCAGTGTAAAACAGTTCTCAAAGTGTGCAACATTATTTCTGCCGACTCCAATGATTCAACTTCATGGCAAAGATAAAAATCAAAGTCACAGACTGTGAAACATCCCGAAATGACAACTATTTATATATATATATCGATATATATATCAAGTCTAGTCATTTTCATTTATTTTGCTCATTTAAAAAATATGGGGAACATATAATGGGAACTTCAAATTAATAATTTTTTGTATTACCCAGGCACAAACGATAGTCAGGTGGTGTGGGTAAACATCGGTGTAGGTTTGGTTAAGACATGTAGATTGTAGTTTTTTGTTTACTGATGTCTATTACAACCATCAGAGATGCATTTCTTCACAACACTGTTGAGTTTCATATAGTCACCTGTTGATTATACACTTGTCATCATAGCCTCATTGCTACACAATCCCCTCTATGTCACAAAATGGTGTGGTCTAGGTAGGACCAGAAACTCTCCAAGTAAATCGGACAGGATTTTCCCATGGCAAAGATACCCTATTAATGCACAAGATAAACTTGATGTTTTTCTGAAATCACAATTGGAGGTGATGTAAAATCATGAAATATGACTCACCAGAACCCACTGTTCATGAAAATGACTTCAATTCCTGCAGTGGTGTGCTCCCTAAAGTAATTGCTTGAAGAATGTCACTGATGGCAGTGGGATTCCTTTTAACAACCAGATATGAACTAAAACTATTGTGACACATGTTGATATTAATAGTTACACACCCACAGCAGGGCAACTAATCTCTGATAGCTCATCACATGTATTTAGGTCTGCAGTATTTGTTTGGATTGAAGGAATGGGTCAGTCCAAGGGAAGACCTAAGCAGTGTTAATCTGTAGACTGTGGGTACACATTGTCTCAGCATTATTGTTTTTGCATCACCAAGTGACTTATAGCTGCTGTCACCCATTTATGTAATCTTACAACACCTTCTGATCTATTATGGGTTTTTATTTTCTTAGCAAAGGCAATAAATTTGACATCCTAATCTTCAACTTTTGGTTATCTCTTTCAAAAATTACACTTTACAAGTGAAAATACTGTAAAACAAAGTTATCCCAAGTTTTGTAAATGTTACGTCTTTAATCACCAAATATCGAAAAAGTGTACGAAAATAAAAAGCCAAATTAGATCAGGTGTTCTACTCTACATGCTGCCATAATACTAATTTGTGTCTGTCTCAGCTTGTTGAAATGGATCTCACCACTGTAATATTAGGTGTCACCATGACTTACAGTATACACTCATCCTGTGAAAATTTAACACGAGACATTTGATAAGAGTCCCCACAACAAATGTTTTAGATTACACTACAGTTACACCAACCAATCACACTATATAAAACTTTTGTTATTTTTTGGACTTCCAAATTTTCTGAAGTACTATCATCCTAAGAAAGAGTTAGTGAAAATTTAAGCTTTACTTTTCTGCATTTTAAGAATATTGTTAAAACTTAAGCTATATTATATGCATTTAAGAATATTGTACATTCCCTGCTTGTGCTTGTGAAACCATGGAAGACACCAAATATTGACCTTGCTGGCTATAAGAACTTACATAAGGTGGCGTATTACTATACATGCTGGGTAATGGCTTTGGACTGCTTGATGTGTACATGTAGGCATTGCTAGTGTTGGCTTGTTGCCATGGAGCACCGGGATGAGCTGGAGAGTTGAACTGATAGTTAGCAGGAGCAGCGGCAGCTGGATTTTCATATGCTATGCCTGGCTGTTGCAATGTGTAGTGCTCAGTGGTTGATCCAGCCTGACTAGTAGCAGCTGAACTGTAGTAGGAGCCTAGAGGAGCACTGGACTGGCTGTTAGTACTACCATCTGCATAGTAGGGTGGCATGCTTGGAACTGTGGGGCCTGTGTGGGAGTGGGAGGATTGCATAGTGTTAGCAGGGTTAGTGGAGTCGCTGCTGATATTGATGGGAGATGAATGCATGAATCGGGGTGGAATGTTTTTGGTTTCTGGAGACATGCTTATGTTTTGTGTACCTCTATAATGCATGCTATGTGACATACCAGATGAAGCTGTGCTTGATGTAAGCTGGGTTGTTTCATGCATGATGCTGCTTGATGGGCTTTGCGGTGAGGGAGGATTTTCACTTATATTTTGCCTTGCTTGCAAGTTTCTTAGATTTCTAAATCTGGGAGGAGATCTATAACCACCCGAACCCCCTGAAGATTTCCTCTGCCTATGTCCTGATCTGTTTGGGCTGGGCTCTGAAATAGGTTTTCTATTAATCTGTGCACCTACTTCACCAACTGTACATTTCTCCTGAGATATGACAGGACCCGCACCTGCACCCTGAGCCTGAATCTGTTCAAACTCAAATGAAATCTCCTCAGTTGATAGAATTTCTGATGCTGTACTTTGGAATGTAGCGCTTGTATCAGCTGGACCTTGCTGTATTATACTAGGATCAATAAAATCACATGAACTGAACGAGGTTACATTCTCTGACTGACCATTAGTGAGACGGTCATCTTGTTCTTCTGTTTCATCCTGTGAAGAGATGCCATCAGAACCGTATTGCTTGTCTTCAGAGTTTGTACCAATACCACCATACTGCATCTCCATACCTGTATTTCCAGCTGCTTGTTGCTGTGGTGCCATGACAGGCTGAGGTGGTGGTGGAGGTGGTGGTGGTGGAGGTGGTGGTGGTGGGGCAGCACCTAGTGGCATGTTGTATGCTATGGCATCCTGCTGAGCCTGTTGCTGCATCTGGACCAGAGATAGGTATCGATGATAATACTGAAAGACATTCAAACAGTGACATCAAGCAATGCACAGTATGCTGAATATCTCACAATTCTCCCTGATTTGTATACTCAGACATAAGCTCTTTCAATCATACGCAAATCTCACCAGTGTACAGAGGTTTGTGAACACCTTTTTCTAGCTAAATGAACAAAAATATTGGCGAATAACAATTATCCAGAGCCAGTAATATCACAGAAAAATCGAGGAAAGAAATGGCAATTTTCAAGTTTGACTCATTTCGAAAACAGCAGAACAAGTAACATTATAAAGACAAGTGTTGTCACGACATAGAATGACCAGAGTATATATTCCATATTTTTTGTTCAACTTGGCTCATGCATGGTAGTACTTTGTTACATGTGTAGGTCTATGAAATGTTACCATCCACAATCGTTGTTGAAAGTACACTGAGGAGAGCTAGAATACATTATTTATATTTTGTTTCCAGCACTCAATAATTAATTGGAATGAAAGCTCTCGGGAAATGTATCTCGTTGGGCTAAAATGTGAAATGGCAATTGTTATTATCCTGAGATAATAACAGTACCAGTACTTGATAACAACATTCACAATCAATAATATCCAATGGGTAAAAAGCTTGACATATTCATTCAAATCCTTCAAAGCCTCTGAGTTTTTATAGTTTCTATTCAAGATGTATGAATAGAAACACCTGTGGGTTTCATGACAATCGTTGCTTATACGTATTTATGTTGTCACAAAAGCAGCCGTCTACTTAAGCATCCAGAAATGTATACAGTCTATACAGCAACCATGCATTTAATCTTGTCCCAAGGGGAAAAAAAGAACACTACTACACAGCTTTCAATTTGCACTTTCAGCGAAATACACAATTGGCTTGAAATTGTGGAAATAAACAATAACTTGCTTATCTACTTGTTCTCATGGAAATAGACACACTTAAAAATGATTCAACTTGCACTTGTACATAAACGCTGTTATTTCAGACGACAATGCTGAAAACTTGTATTTTTTAATTATCAATAATTCTTTGATTCAGACACATACTTTCAAGTTTTTGGAAAAAAAATGATAAGGTAGGTAGATGTTTGTATTATATTTATTGTTTTCTGTATCTGTATATCTATATGATTTGCTACTTTTATGGGACATTTTGATGGCCTGAAATAATAATAACACGACAATATAGATAGCTTAGGAAAACACTTCTGATCAGACACATTGACTCATTACAAAATGTTTAGTAGGGAACTTGCAAAGCCGCCATCTTGAATATCCTGAATGTTGCATCATGGGAAATGTGATGATAAATATGAATCAATCAGCATTGTAAACAATCTCGTTACATGTTTATAACCACAGATAGTCTAGTTATGGAAAGCCTGACCAGTATAGGAGGTTTATTCTATCAAGAGCTCCAGATGAGTTATTGTGATAACTACAGATAACCCCATAGTCCTTTGCATCTGAGCATGCTCAGTATGGATTGCAAGTTCATAATTGTTACACATTATTTTTGTGACTTACCTCAACACCAATGTTGTAGAAGAATCTCATAGTATTGGCATCTGAAAGGAGAGTGAGAATATGTATACTCTAAATATTGCTCTCAGTAATCGAGGCTATGGTTTACTAAGATAGACTAAAACTATAGTCACAACATGTTGATACATAGTGATAAGCTACTATAGCTACACTTTTGATAATCCATAAAATTTTGCTACTGGCAAAATGACACACTCAAGAACATATTACATACCAGAATGTGGGAGATCAGCACCATATGTATCTCTGGACACGCCTGCTGAAAAATTGACCGGACCAGTGAGATTTTCAGTGAAGGGAATCACCATTGGATACATAGGCATTCCGAATGGTACATAGTTATTGGCTATCATCATAGGTGCAGCCGGTACAGGACTAGCTGACATCTGTGTTATACTGCCCCCTGGAGTTGGACTACTAGAAAATGGTTGCTGTTGCTGTTGTTGTTGCTGCTGCTGCTGCTGCTGCTGCTGCTGAATTGGCATGGGTTGTTGTGGCGGTAACATTTGCTGAGGTGAGAATTGCATTTGATCTGATTGTTCTTCCACTGATCTTTGCAAGAACTGGTTGGTAGGGGGTGTAACTGACTACAAAATGATATAAACAAACAAACAGAACTGCATAAACTGCTGTAAAACATTTAAAACTTCGACGTTGGCAAAGAGTAAACACAATTTTTTAATGCTCTTATTCTCAGTCATTTTTCTGTAGCACAAGCAAGCACTTTTATTTTTCAATTGGCTGTATACCTACAGTTTAACATTGGTGCCAAGACGAATTTCCATGTTTGACGGACAATAAAGTATATCTAATCTTATCTAATCTAATCTACGATACACCATTTCCTTTGATACCCAAGTAATAACTGAAAAGTTTACTTGAATGACACCTATACTGAATGTCGACTCTTTCAATAAAATGTACTCCAGCAAAAACAAGCTTAATTACAACCAAGTTAAATAAATACAAAATATACAATAACTATATAAAATCTAAGTCATGCTGGCAAACCAAGCTATATTAAATCTATCCAAATTGTTTTTATGTACAACCTTAGAATAAAGAGCAAAGTAGCTCTACCTGTGTTCTCAATACATAAGCTATATCACCTTCATGTTTTTCAAAGTTTTCAACACTCAAAAGGAAATACTTTGTAAATAAGATTACGACTTGTTTCTTTACATATGAAACACTGTTTTGTATTTTTGGTTGATGGTATTGTAACCTGTTGCACATTGCTGGGGGTCTTGGAACACACACATTTAATCAGTAGTACCATCATATAAATTTAGATAATTATCTTACCTTTCTAGGGGTAATTATATCAGGTCCATCTTCCATAGGGAAACCTTGACCTGCCAAACTCATTTCTTGCATCTGTTTATTCAATTCATTTTCATTGGCTACTTTTCCCACTACAACCAACACAAAATGTGAAAAAGGATTTCAAAGTTACACGAGTTCCCTAATTCATGTAATCCCCCCACCACCCCCAATTATCAAATACATTGTGAATCCCCCCCCCCCCCCCCAATTATCAAATACGTTGTAGACATGCACTAAATTTCATACTATACAAAATGGTCTGCGCTGATATTCATATTCATAGAAAAGTAGGTTCTGCCTTAAGGTATGATTTGTCACAAATAAATGTAAGGCAAGTTAACATAATTGTTACACTATTTTGAGCTTTACAACTTTCCATTGAAATTCATTATTTTGTAAGAGGAATAATGCTCAATTGTATTTCTTTTTAAATCATTAAGTCAGAAAAATTGTTTCTAATAAATTTGTGCAATACTGCCATTACCTCCATGCAATGTAATTATACCCTATTCCCCTGTTCTTCCAACTTGCAATCTAAACAAAATTTGCCAGAGGGTTCCTTGTTTCATTGGCAGAAAATGATTAAAAGAGAGATTACCTGGATTGAAAGGTGATCTGGTTTCAGGGGTCACAGGTGATGTTGGTATTTGAATCGGTGGTGTAGGGCTTCTTCTGTTCTCCTTTTTGTATTTACCCCAAAACGATGCAGGTGAAGAGGGTGGAGTTGCAGTGGGGGCTGTCTGTAAATTAAGTGGTTTTTATTCATATTATTTTCGTAAGTCTGTCATTGTTATTTCAGAATCAACAATAGCCTTCCTTGCAAGATCCTGTCAACTTGCCTTTTAAAAGTGTACAACATATCTCGTTCAAACATAGTAAAATTCAAAGAAAACAGACTTCAAGACCTGTACTTGCCTGTTTTGTGTGATCCCCCTTCCATCAGCACAGGACCCTTTATTCAAACTTTAAAATCGCCGAGCATTACAGTTGAAACCGTTTAACTGGAAAATGTCATTTGCCTTGACTAAAATCTTGCATGTACTAAATTGCTACATTTCATCATATGGCACGACAAAAATGTTACTATTGAACACTACTACATTTAGATTCAGATTTTTAATAGGCATGCAAATGGTGCCTAGGTTTCAATAGGCCATTCAAGACTGCAAACAGGAAATTGAGAATACAGCGCCCTCGTGCAAATTGGGGGTATCGTCACCTCATTGTACTGTTTCTTAAGAGCTTTGTCCCTCGGGATTCTGTAGAAGTGTAAATCAGGGATGTGTTTTGTATTGTTCAGACATTGAGGAAAGCAGCAGTGCTCTATAATTAACTGAGTAACCTATACCATGTATACCCCCAAGGTACACACAGACAGGAAGTAGAGCGCCACCATGGCAAATTTTGGAAAGGTCTATTGTAATAGTATGTAAACATTCATAGAGCATGTATGTACCAAATCAATTTTGTTTTCAATGGATCACAGGTATATTACAGTCAGGAGAAACATGACTTACTGGTAAAGCAGGAAATGCATTCATATCTCTTTCTTGCAATTCATACAATGCAACTGACTCTTCCATGGCTTTTTTCTCTTCTCTTTCTTCAGGTGTGTGGCCAAAGTACGACTTTGGTGAACCTCTTCCGGAGTATCGCCCTCTTCCCTTTCCTGGAGGTGGTGGTCTGAAATACACACATGGAGACTGAATTTGAAACTACAGGTCATAATGAAGTCATTTCAAAACAATACAAAAAAATAAAATTTCAATTCCAGTCAAGTGTTTCAAGTAACATGACAATCAGTAGCTGACATATTGAATTTAACACTGGTATCAACAAATTACAACTGTTGACAGGCAAGCATTTACAAGCAGAACTTGTTACAAACAGGGGAAGTAAAACAACTGAATTAGATTAAAAACATTTACACAGCATGTTGGAACTACAAAGACAGTAGTACATTTTATCATTTGATAAGAACAGTTTTCTGGACTCTTTAGACAAAAGCTCAAGTTCACAGATGAATTTCTACTTCCTCTGGCATTTCATCCACATGTACATGTAAAGCGGCCATAAATCTGTTCTTATCAAACCATATATGTCTCTGCCAAAATACTGTGTCAAGTGATATTAATTCAATTCAGTTGGTTACTTTCCTTGTTTGCAACAAGTTCCACTTGTAAATGCTTGCCTGTTGCTGCATGGTTGTATAAGTGCATTGTACATGCTCATTCAGGACTGCTCACAAAGAACAAAACATTGTGAATGTAATCACAAGGTTTACGGTTCACCTGCCATCCCAATAAACAATATGGTCCAAGTTTATGGCAAAAGGAAGTGGTGCATATATTTGCACTATGATATATGAGGCATATGCTGCC
This sequence comes from Glandiceps talaboti, assembly GCF_964340395.1. Lineage (NCBI taxonomy): Eukaryota > Metazoa > Hemichordata > Enteropneusta > Spengelidae > Glandiceps > Glandiceps talaboti. The sequence goes on along the minus strand of NC_135556.1, from coordinate 17,183,510 downwards.
AAATTGTCAAAAGTAACCGACCAATCAGAATTCAAATATATCGCCAATGATGGCAGCGAAAGATTATGGATACCTATGCATACGAATTTGGTGTATTCTTACCTATCTGTCCATTGTTGTCGTGGTGGCTGCTGTTGTTGTTGTTGTTGTTGCTGGTAGTCATGTGAGGGTTTACTGGATCTCCCATGTGAATTGTAACCACCTTGTTCTGCCATTGCATTCTCTTGATTTAATCTGTTAAAACGTGGTGCCAGTCTATAATGGACACAAATATCAAATCCGTGAATATTTTAATACCAATATCAATTTGAATTTTTACAGCCATTACTATTTTCGTCTTGCACAGATACTGTAAACCTAGATATTTTCAATACTAGAAAATTTTACAATTTTACAATCTTCACCTAGTTCTCAAAGACTAATATTTACTAATGACCAGACTTGTACATTGTGTTCATGTACAAGAAGATATTTTAGTCACTGCTTATTTTTGCATTTGTTTTCCAGCGAAATAAGCAAATATACAAATGTACATCTGTAGCGAAAACTTCCAGGTTTACAGTAACTTACAAACATACAAATTCATCTTCCCAATTTTCTTTGTAAGCAGTTGATGGAAAGGGATGCAAAGAATATATAAATAACTACATCACAGTAAATAAATAAAATAAATAAAACATTCCTAGTTTAGAATTTTGCCAGGAGCGGCTGTTATTCATTAAACTTGCAGTTGAAGATAAAATATACTTCAGTATATTGAATAATGAAAATGTGTTTAGATAAGACAGGTTTTGGTTGCCCGAATACTGCTGGCTGCCTTGCACGCAACATTCAAAGTTTTTTGGCTAAGTCTGTTAGGGGCAAGATTAACAGTTCAATGTAGGATAAAAAACTAAATTTGTTTAGTCAGGCCCTGGAACACCCCCCCCCCCCCCCATCACGTAATCAGCCAAAATTGATAATTGTTTCCTTCCGCACTATCAATTTCAAATCAGTATGTAATAGTATTTAGTACTATGAATACAAAGCCAATATGTAGTACTATGTTGTAATATGGGATACAAATCCAATGTGTAGTAGTATCTAGTACTATGAATACAAAGCCAGTGTGTAGCAAGAAAAGTGTTCCGCCATTGACACTTTAATGTCTTTTAATATTGCTATGCATTTTACTATGGAAAAAATTCTTCCATTTCTCAATTTGACAACATTTTTCAAATATATTAGTCTTTTGGGTACAAAACAGATACCATTAAAAGTGAAATCATTTTTGTTGGATGAGAACTAAAATGGTTCAAAAACCCCTATCCCCTAAGTAAAAGAATGACATTTTTATCCTACATTGAACTATTGATCTCGCCTCTTACTTGGATGGGGAGGAATATCTATGAGGTTGTCGTTGCGGCCTCTCTCCAAACTGTTGATGCTGAGGAGATTGGTGATGTTGTGATTGATGCTGTGGTGGTAGTTGCTGTTGATGTTGTTGCTGCTGCTGCTGTGACATCTGGTTGCGCACCATGGTTTGTTGATGTTCAAATGCTGCAGCCATGGCTGCTGGGTATTGGAATGGTGGCACAAACGCATTTGGTCCATGAAAAATTGGTGCACCAGGATACATCCCTTTGCCTTTTTTGGGTCTCCGTTTGTTTTTGTCTACAAGACAGAGCCAGAAGATAATATACATCATATACAGTGCTTCCTAAGTAGTCACATAAAGTGTTCAAGTTTAACAAAATCCAACATGACACACTATACATATTTATCAAAATACATACTTGCATTATACTCATCAATTATCGTACCTATATCTACATACATCTTAAAAAAGAGCATACCACCAACCTAAAGATAGTTTGGTTTTCATGATACATATTTCTTTTCTCTATGATCTTGATGGCAATGACAAAATTTGGATTTTTTGTTAAAATTGTGCTAGTAATCTATCAGTACATAACAGACTGGTACTTACATTTGGTTAAAATTGTGTGATTTATCTATCAGTAGACAACAGAGATGGGTAGTTTACACTACATCAACACAAACACACAGTGTTCCTTTACATGTTTTATTTAATTGAACATTATTTCATAAGATGTTGTGATGTGAAGGCAGAACACAATATCTTACCATAATCAGGAATATAACTATTAACTTGCTGTTGTTGTTGTTGTTGTGGTGGTGGTTGTTGTTTCTGGTAGAAACCCGACAACTGCTTGTAGTTTTTCCCACCACCACCACCGCCGCCGCCACCAATACCACCACCACCACCACCACCACCACCACTACCACCTCCTCCGACGGATATCCATGGATGGTTGCCAGGATAACCATAGTGCATAAGTGGTTTCAAATTCCTGAGTGGAAGTATATGTCTTCAAAATAATAGAGAAGAGCATACTTTGATGTAAACATACATATGATATATGTAGATGGAACATTTATTTTGTCATGTGACCTCGAACTACACTCAACACCTCCAGCATTGTATTGTTTTGTTCAGATGGCAAGTTAAGTAGGTAAAATCTAATAGAGTTTCACAGATACAGTATTGGGGTTCCCTACCAAAATTATGGTATAAGGTACGGAAATCGATGAAAACTTTACCTAATTCCTCCTCTGTTTAAGACCAGGATTTCCGAACCTTAGCAAACCATGTTGCCTATTGCTTTGGAACACACTAAAACTAATTCACGTATGGATATTTAGGTAAATGATAATGTAGGGATTAAAAAAAATTTTGAATTGAAATTCAAACTATGTTTCTTTGAATAAATTGCTCAGTCAAGTTTATTTCTCTCATCAATATGCTTTGTAAAACCAAGTGGAACTCTTTGACATGGTCTTTGTTTTCAAATTGTACAGTTCAGAAGAAGTGTTTCTATGTTAATCAAGTTCTAAAATTCAATCAGATGACAGTTACAGTAACTAAAATTTGACCTCAAGTCCTGAAATTCTATGAGATTATGAGTTACAGTAGGTAAAATTTCATTCAGAAGAACATTTAGTAATACAATGTCTATATCTCAGACAAGGGTTTTGAGAAAGTATTCTAAATCATATATTACTCACTTTTCTCCAAGATCTTCAATAAACACAGTCACCGGACCATGATGAGAATGCACTTCTTGTATATGAGCATTGAAGTACCTTGATTCATCATCCAGGTGCACCTATTGGATATATGCAAATTAGAGAGAATTCAGATTTGAATTATCAATTTCTGGAGAGCCAGTATGAATGGATTCCGGTGCACATGGAGTGCAGGTAAATTATAACAAATGGAAGTTTCTTGAAATGTGAATGAATCACTAGTGAAAAACATAGTACTGATGGCTAAATTTTGACAACTGGTCGAGAACTGTCCAAACCATTCCAAGATTTATGAACAATGATTCCGAACAATTTGATATTGACTGGGTCAAGACGATGTCAATCTTGGTAGTGACAATTTTTTATTGTACAGCTGTTACTTACCAGGCATTTATCCCCTGGGGCAAATTGTAAATTAGCAGCATAATGATAATCAAATCTTTGTTGCTCTGTGAATAAAAATTGACATCACTCCAAGTTACAATAATGAATGGTAAAGTAATGCACATCTTTCATTATAAAATCAATTTTGTGACCTCAAACTACACTCAATGTATTTTTTTGTAGGTGCAATCAGTTCAAAAGAATTACTCTGTCTGTCACTCACTCACAAACCAAAGGAGATATTATTTGGGACAGACTAGTCTGTAACAGAATGTGAACTACATTTTCCTTACAAAAAGTCCCATAGGGACTGCAAATTTTTTTGCAATGAGATTGTGGTCAATGGAATTGATATGGGACCAAACATGGGATTCCAATGGTAATTTGGAACAGTCTTCCACACCAGTCCAATGGGAATCCTACATCATTCCCACACTAGTCCCACAATTGACAGGAAAGTTACGGTACATTTATGAGTGATACAACTTACAAGTATGCACACTTGTACATAGACAAACCACATATTTAATACACACTGACAAAACGAATAGCGCCCTCTATTGGTATCAGGTTGTGATTACTCAACATGACAAATATTTCACAAAATCTTCTTTTTTTTACAAGACAGCTGTTCATCAGGAGTGACAATCCTTTGTTGTTTCACTTGCAGCAGTGGTTAAAAAGTTGCAACATGTGACATTTCATGGAGACAAAGCATTTAGGAAGAAAAATCAAGCACTGCTCATTCACATCTGGCACCGAATAAGAGCCCAAAAACAATTCTGCAATGCATCAACATGTGGTCAAGTTCCCCACTGACAAACCTTTTCTAGCATCCATCCATTTTATCCTCTACATTGACATACCTTTTCTAGCATCCACCCATATATCAAGTTCCACATTCCTGTAGATTTCAGGATCTAAAGCTTTGGCTACCTTATATGGAAAGGCTGGTTTCTTTGGAATCAACTCTAGTCTTCTATAGTCCGCCTCATTCTCCTGAAACAATAGCCTATCATGAACGACTTTCACCACCATGCAAATAAACAACTATCATTCCTCTTAACAGAAATCAGTCAATTCTTATGATGGTCTTGCTCTCCTAAGAATCTTTCACTTGTTCATTTTATGATACAAGTTATGACTTGAGGTGTTATAATGCATGATTACCAAAGTTGGAAAGAGGGGTTAGAAAAATTTCAACGAAGACTTTGATGGTATGTTTTGAAATTTGATGAATTGCAAGAAAGGTTTGATTCTGACCATTGCAATAATACATACTTGTACTGCAAAACCAAGAGTTCTTATTACATATGAGTAACGTTTCAACTGTTTAGGTCGACTGGCTTGTCAATCCAAATCAAAGGGTGATTCTGACCAGCCATAATTTAGCAAATGCAGTGTACTTACTCTATTTTCCCCATCTTTACTTTTATCAGATTCAGTTGATGTCTCCAGCTCACTGGAATAAAAATTCATTTTAAATTCCTCAAAATACTAATTCATTGTACCCACAGTTTATGTAAAGTGAGCCAGATTCAATCCCTCAGTCCATACAAATATTGCTTCATGAAGCACAAAGAGAGTTAGTAACAGAGACTGGCATTTCCTAAATCTCTGTCAAACAGTACATTATGTTAGCTCATTTCTATATCATTATAAAATTCCTGATTAGAGTTCTACCAGTTGTTAACCATGTTTCAACATATTAGGGTGACCAAATTTTTTTTCTGTTTCTCATTACTTTCAGTTCCGACATCAAAATAAAAAAAAAATGGTTATATTTTCACCCATCCTTAATATTTTACGGAACATTACCCTCTCTGGCAAGAATAAGCAAGTGTCAGGACTGTCGATATTATTCACAGTCATGGCAGCGACAACAATCCTTCACGAACAGAGCTTTTCTTTCATGACAGAAGTTATTCAAGTGTGGGGGTGGGAGCTGGGAAAATGGCAATTGTGTAGAGAAGTTGGGAAAGGGCTTGTTACCAGGAATCCAATAAAAAGATAGAAAGAAAAGGCGAGGTAGAGAAACATAAAGATGATTTATTTTTTTACCTTTTTTTTGCCATGAAAAAGTAATGAGAAAACATAAAAAAATAGGGTCACCCTTACAGTGGTCAGAATAAGAATTAAATAAGGATATTTCTATACTACATAAATGCAAACTGTCACCTTCTATACTTCTTACCTTTCATGCTTTATCTCTCCACTGTCAGTACTACTTTCACTCTGTTTCCTTTTTGACTTTGATCGTAGTAGATCTATGGCTTCAATAACTTCTTTCTCCATTTTAAATACATCATTATAAAGGAGGCCATATACAATAGCTGTATAAAAATAGATCATTCATAGATGGTAATTCTGGGTTGGGTGTCGTCAGAATACTTGCTCAAAGGCCTGGGTTTCAATCCCAGATCTTCGTATTAGTGTTATCTTATCAGCAAGTCATAAGGATTACATACAGAATATTCTCTTGTTTTGGACCAACTTTTTCTATAATAGCTAGCTCTGTTGGATAACTTATTTTTTAAACCTAACTTTTACTCCTTATATGAACTCGACCCCCTTTTAATAATGATCTTTATTCATCTAAATAAATTCAAAAATTTGTTGAATGGTGGCAATGCACTCACATTGCAACTTTTATCCTACCAGGTACCCAATTATACAGCTGGGTTGACTAGGGCACAATCGTGGTTCAAATCTTGACCAAGGACTTTAGCCATTCAGAAACAAACAGCAGCAACAGGGCTTGAACCTGCAACCTGCAGATTCAAAGCCAGCCACTAACCTTAGGTTTAGGTTTAGGTGATTATCACCAAAAGATTTGGTACAGACTTGCTTCATATGTTTGGACATGTTAGAAAGAAAACAAGTTCTCTCTCGTTGCCTGGACTCCAGTTACTTAGTCAAATACCAGATAAGGGATTTCTTTTTCATTGTAATATAAATTTGGCAGTTTATCCCGGATCTAATTTTCAATGATTTAGGAATGTATACTATAGGTAGACACTATTTTCAAGGGGGATTTTATTTTGGTGGAAAACCACACCAGGAAAAAAGGTGAAAATAAATTCCAATTGAAAATTTACTATTTCAGTGTTTCAAAATTGGCAAACCCCAAAAGACAGTCTACCTACAATCAGTACAACTTTGTCTTTCACATTATGACAAGCAGTTAATAGAATTGTTTATTGATTGATTGATAGGATGTAACACTTACATTGGCAAATGGCTGCAGCATCATGAAATGATTTGGGGTAAACACTATCATAGTGATTACCACCAGAAAAACACAATAAAATCTGTAAAAGAAACAAAGACTTGTGATAAGAATTGCAGGTCATATCCCAGTTAAATGCAGCATAAAATCAAATCTTCATAATGCATGCATTTCTACAGATGTTTGAGGGCGCTATTCATTGGATTTTGATTCTTTCCTCTGTGCATATCTAGCCTGCTCCCACAACTTTTTTCACACCTCAGAGATCCGAACTCATTCTATAGTTGTCAGTCTGTGAGTATGGAAAGTACATTAAATGTACACTGATGATTTCGATACTACTTTGCAAACAACAGAGTGGTTTGAAGTACAATTTTCATTAATTCAAGATGGTAACCAAAAATTACATGTGGGCTTAGTGTTCTTGTTACCATGTTGAAGGATACAATCTCTTTATGATCTGTCTGGCACACAGTGAAATAAATACAAGTCCCTTAGTTATCTTTAGTTAGTTACCATGATCAAAGACAAGTAAAATTTCAGTGCAGGGAAGATTTAAAGTTCAGAAGTTGGTCTGAAACCCATTCCTGTAATTGCACAATCGATCATTCAATAATCTACTGGGTAGGCTTGAATACAATCCCAAGCATGTAATACATAGTTGTATTGTCCATGATATTCAAATTTGCTAACAGAGATATTCTTAGTTATCTTTATATCTTGATAAAAGGTTTATGGCCGATACAAAGGCAAATGCCTTGAGGTGTCAAGCAACAAACTTATTGTAAATCATTTTTCATGGTTAAATTTTTCATACTGACTAAGCAAAACATATGGGCTATATTTACATGCATTTATCCTGAATCAAGTACGGGAAGTGTGTGATGAATGACTTTTACTGAACTTTCATAGTGATGTAATCACACCTTGCTAATCCCCTCTCCACTTCCCATACCATGAAGGATTGCATTGAGATCCGAACTCAATCTATAGTTGTCAATCTGTGAGCATGGAAAGTGCATTAAATGCACACTGATGATTCTGATACTACTTTGCAAACAACAGAGTGGTTTGAAGTACGATTTTCAGTAATTCAAGATGGTAACCAAAAATTACATGTGGGCTTAGTGTTCTTGTTGATCTGTCTGGCACACAGTGAAATAAATACAAGTCCCTTAGTTATCTTTAGTTAGTTACCATGATCAAAGACAAGGAACATTTCAGTGCAGGGAAGATTTAAAGTTCAGAAGTTGGTCTGAAACCCATTCCTGTAAATTGACGGATTGCATTGCTGCACATCTATACATTTCGTTGAAGCCAAATTACACTTACCGTTTCATTAAAACCGTTTTGTGTTACTTTATCTGGAGGTTTTCCAATTTCTTGATACACTTGAAAATCTCGCCTGATAATGGAAAATAAATATTCCCACAAATAATTACACTGACACATGTACATAATGTGAATTGCTACAAAAACAGATAAAGAAACAGTACTACTACTGCATTCTAGGAAGGTAAAGACAGTTGAAGACTATATACAGTGACTTCAAATACTGATTTGGCTTGGTCAGGTAATTGAACTGTTTCAATGGTTATCCTAGTCATGCTAAGGGTGAGACCCAACCATGACACCCAACCATGAAACCCAGTAGTCTGGTAAGAACTCAGAATGGTTACCCAAGTATTTTAAAGTGTGAGACCCAACCATTAAACCCAGTAGTCTGCTAAGAACTCAGAATGGTTACCCAAGTATTTTAAAGTGTGATACCCAACCATGAAACCCAGTAGTCTGCTAAGAACTCAGAATGGTTACCCAAGTATTTTAAAGTGTGAGACCCAACCATTAAACCCAGTAGTCTGCTAAGAACTCAGAATGGTTACCCAAGTATTTTAAAGTGCGAGACCCAACCATTAAATCCAGTAGCTGGAACAAACTTTTTCTTCCATAGCCTGTATACTTATTTTCTACTTATTACCAGAGTTGAACAGATGTTTTTTTTGAACCCTGGTTCATCTAGTTGTTTTTTTGTTAGCAGGATAGTTAAAAAGTTATGAAAAGTTGTAGAAAGCTCTATGAGACAAAGAACAGTTGATTAGAGTTTGGTAAAAATCATGAGTTACATGGGTTTTAAATTTTAGTGACTCTTTACAAAAATTCATTCACCTTTTTCACGTAGCAGTCATTATTCATGAAATCACATTTTTAATTACAATAACACTTGTTAATAATTTTATAAGAACAAATCATTGCATGTAAACACCCATTGCAGTGGTCAGTAATTTCAATTAAATTGCATTTTTAATTAACTCAACTCTTAATATGCCAATATTTTTTAATCAAAACAACACTTTCATAAGAACTAATTATGAACTGAAACACGGTTAATTGGATTACAGTTTTGATTATCTATGCTTTTTAATCCACAAGAAAAAATGGATGAAATATCCATTAGTTAATTAAAATGTATTTTTTTAAATCAAATCAACACTTTCACAGAACAAATTGTGGATGAAAACCCCAATTACAAGTAATCTAGACTAATTATCAAATGTGACATCATGACAAGATATGACATTCATGTCATGCTATCAGCTACCACTAGCATCATGGTTTAGAAGACTGATAGGACTGAACAAAATGTATCTTACACTCATGACAGGACATTACTAGCATCCAACCCTTGTCAGTGTCCTCCTCTGACATTTGTACAGCATAGCTGACTTATTATAACTGCTCAGTGTTGGCTTAAGCCAGGCACACACTAGAGCAATCAGCTGAGCAAAATTTCACTCGTGGCAATATGCTCACGCCGATTCTTCTCGTGTGGGGAAAATTTCCATGAGATTTTTGTCATTTGTGGGCCAAATATCTAGCGTGTTTGATAATTTTCATATTCTCATGTGATTTGAAATGACTGATAAATCCATTCTTCTTACAAAATTTGAATAAATACCAACCATTCTATGTATCCCAAATATTTTGTATAAAGACATAACAATTTTAGTTTTTCTAAAGGCAACATCAAATCATCCCTGAATTTAATATAAAATTCATCAAATTTGAAGTACTGTGAATAAATGTCAAAAAAAAATGCTGTGTCAGCTCCAAGATGGATTACTTCACAGTTGAATACATTTTTTAATTATTCCATATGCAATTATAGATGTCAACTAAAGTCAAGCTGTTCTTTTGACCAATCAGCTGGCTTGATGGTCATTGACCCTGCAATTTATATAAACAATACCTACTTGTACATCAATGACATGGCACTTATTTCAACTTGACCAGCCCATTCCTAGAAAAATATTCAAAAAAGCGAATTAGTTGTGTTCTTTTATATAGCAGCAAAAATACATTCTAAGGCACTATAAAAGAAATTAGTTTCCTTCATCTAGAACCAAAACACTTGCATGATATAGACAAAACATTAGGGTGAAGTAATGGGTTACACCTGCCTGCAGACTTACAATTATCACCTGTTTATTTTTACCTAATTTGCATATCTGGGCACAAACAGGTGGAGGTTACATACAAGAATAGTTAATAAGGAAATTAATGACATGTTGAAGTTATAAAGATTTCTTGAATGTGGACCATGATGGAATTGTACTTCGAAATTCTAGTAAATGTATCGCAACACAAGATTGGAATCCAAAACAGTAGTATTATGAGTAGATGTGTATATTTTCTATAATATATAACTGTTATTACAGATTTCATATGCTTCCTCTATCTTCAAGAAAACTGGTTTCATTTCATAATAAATATGATCATTCCTTAGTCACAGCTGCCCCTTCTCCCTCACTCAAAATTTTCATGATGCCCCTGAAATTGACAAGAATTTTCATATGGCCCTCCCATCACGCCAGCGATGTACAAACTCAACTGTACCTCTCTGAATACAGACCATGCATTATTGCTTGTCACTCAATTGTGACTTTCTGCATGTTTGAATAAAAGTAACTATTCTTAAATTAACATTTGAAGCTCAATTTTGCTACAGTAGCTTGTAATTCAATAAGTCTGTTCTGCATGCAAAAACAGTTTACATGATAGACATCCCAAATTCTAATTTTCTTGAACCCCCCCCCCCCCCTAAATCTCGTACATTTTTGTTCAACTCTATTTCAAAAATCAAAATTTAGGTAAAATTTGTCCATTGCAAACGAAAACTTCGCTACATTTTTTGCAAAATATTGTTTATTCCTTGCAACATTTAACATACAAAGTACAGAAATTTATTTTGTACATTGGTCAATTTGTAGCAGCCTATATTTCCTGTTATGCCTGACAGTATTCATATGCAAATTTAGCAGCTTCGATTGCAGTGCAAGGAAAATAATGCCAAAAAAATGAAACTACAATTATTTTACCCCATTTTATGGTGGTTTTTACATGTTACTGTAGAAGTAGTTGCACAAGGTTGGATTTTGCGATAAATATGAAGAAAATGACAGTAGAACTTTGCTACATACCTTTGGGTTTCTTAGTGTATAGAGGTGGTGATCGAACGGGCCTTCCACAAACTTGCAAAAGAAAAGAAAAATTCTTGGTTAGACCCCAGAAACTCATGGTACTCGTCAAAATTTATTGATATATAATTTAACATAAAATTTCTCGAAATAAAATCACACGTGCATTTTAAAGTGAACTGGTCGTTGCCATGCAGTCAAAACTAATGAAGGCAAGATACAAAGTAACAACTTACAGGTGCAAACCTCTCCCGGTGTTTCTCCATGTAACGTATACATGCGTCGCGAACTTGAAGATGCAAAGCTTGGCAATAAAATACCTGACAAGAAAACAAACATTATAGAGCATATCATAAAGTTGGTGTTGAAAAAACACTGTGACGAAGTGACGACAGTATGCAACACTGGTTTCTTGGTTTGCTGTTCTTGACGTTATCGGTCAAATGATTATAGTGTACTGCGAAGAACTTGACATTGCGTCGTCATGTGTATAGAAGTTTTGCTGGAAAAAAATTATATAATTACTGAAGAGTAAATAAAATTCTTACTTGTTCAGAAACAACTCTAAACAAGCATGAACCGTCCTTGGCAGTCGGTTTCCTGAAAAGTCCCAAATGTGAGAGATACTCGTCCATTGGGTCACACTTTGAAATTCTCCTCCCACGAGGCATTTTGTTAGAAACTGTTTCTAAAAACGAACTGTCAGTGCTAAAACACCACCGCTACATTTACAGACTTTCTCAAGCTAAAAGTAGCCCAAAAAGGGCAGACCGAAAGCTAAAATATTAACGTCAAACAGGCGGTAGTTCACATGGGCCTGCTGGAAGTGTCGCCATCTTCTTTGCAGCTGAACTTCCAAGTAACCTTTACCACAACATGTGGTTGTGTTTATGATTTCATCACGTGTCATGATCCGGCCTACTTGTAAATTTATTTATAACCTCATCTCTGATTGGCTCATCTCAAAGTTCAGAAAAGTGCCTGTAGATTACATAAAAAAAATACTTTGGACAGTACTTACTTTTTGAATACATTTTCATGCAGCTAAAATGCAATTTATCGGAAATTTCAATTCTGAAAGTAAGCTAAAATGATATTTGTGATGGAAAGTCTGGATAGCGTTCAGAAACTATTGACCAATCCAATGTGTCAATAGAAACCGTCAAAAGTGAGAATAGTCCATTTTCGTTTAGGGGGTATCAGAAATGTACGCAACTGCATTATTTAGTTTTGTGTGTAGTGATATGATAAAGGCATTATAAAGAGTAATAACTCCACTATTTAGATTGTCTGTACTGACTTTTTCTCGTTTACGAATCAAAGTTTTAGGACACATCTACTTAAATCTACAAGCTTCCTCCTTTAGCAAAACGCGATAAAACGAGACTCCGCGAGATCAATTAACTAATATGGCGACTTTCATGTGTTTTGAAGAGTGATCGGAGGCTTTTACGAATTTGTAAGATGCATCTGATCCAATGATTGATCGGGGAGAACATTTCACCTCTTCAGTAAAATACACTTAAATCTTTCCACATGCATCTACTGTGACTTCGCAAGATCATTTTCTGCTGAACGCAAGATCGAAGCTGGACTCAACTCAGTGTTGTTGATAGTCAGATTCAGAACACTGATGATGGTATTGGTAATCAGTGAAAGCCGAATATGAGTGAGTGACAGCTAGCTGAATGCAGTAACTATTCAGGTATGTTCACTCCAGCACTATCGTTAAACTATACGCCAAGCACAAAAATCCATCAACATTATTCCATTACATCGTACATTATGAAAAAGATGAGAACTCTAGTCTGTTGTCTCTCTATGTATTTGATGTTACTTTGTTATATTATCGAATATGTTCTCAGAATGAGAACGGAGCAGTGCGACCATAGATATCGGACTCTGTATTGAAGTATACAGAGCTTCCTCTGACACCCCCATCCCTCCGGATACTGTACAAATGTTTATTCATTGCTTGTTTAATATGATACTGTTTTCATCATTAAATTGCATCTATATCTACATAATTATTAATATCAAAAATTTTGAAAATGCATTTATTTCATTTTACTATGTTCAATTCATATATTGTAGCTTTATCTGTATCATTTATGTCTAAAAAATCAAATTAGAGAAAATAACTCCATATTCATATTTGACAGAAAATGATATGACATTTTTGTTTAATTTCAATTTTCACATACTATTATTAATACAAAAACTTGTATTCTTTTATAGATTACAGAGAAAATAGATAAGGTTTTTTTTCAGGAGTATAATGCTACAAAATCAGATTTCAGATTGCTTTGAATTATGAATACTTTTTTGAGCAAAGATAATGGCAATAATGAAGGAGATCTTTCATTCTCCAGTGTTCTGTTACCCCAGTAAGAGACAGGGGTAAATATGGTAAAACTGGCATACATGTACATGTACATTGTAGTTCCCATACACTGCAACATAATTTTGGTGGGTAACCCCTGTAAAATGACAGGGGAACTTAGGTAAGGTGTACTTACTGTTCATGCTTTAAAAATACCACTGTGCTCTATGTATGTAATACTGGGGACATTCACACAACACAATGTGTTATTATACAACAGGTAACACTGAAGTAAAGCACTTTCTGTGAGTGCTATACTTGTTTATAGCATTCACACATCAAGTGTAAAAGTGTACTTTTTCAATTGGTTTATTTACAAGCCAAGCATGTGGCCTTTTTAATGTGGTCAAATGTAATGGTGTACTTTTACACTTGATATGGATGCTATAAACGATTGGGGTGCATACAGAAAACACTTTACTTTGGTGTTATTGGTTGTTGTAATGTTATGAAAATGAAATCACTTTGCATATTTCTTATCAACAGATAAACACCTTGTTGCATCAAAGGATACAGATAATATTGTCCAAAAGTCAAGATGGTAAGTCAGAATGTTTTTAGTTTGTGATAGCTAGATAACTCATAGTCCAAGGAGGCTTTCACTTGAGCATGGACTCTGGAGTCAGATGTATTGGTCGGTATCACTCCATTCTCAGTCAAGATCCAAGTAGTCTCTAACTTGTGAACAATTTATTCGAATGAATAATGAGATGGTGGGCCCTCATTCACTGACAAGCCCACACAGACCTGCACGATAAGGTCATGTGTATTTAGCGTCCATTACAAACAATAATATTTAGGTTTTTCGTGACTTTGAAATTATGGTTATTCTTATCATACATCTACATGATTTTTGTTTCAGTCTGAGAGTGCAATGCTAGAAGAGGCTATTGCAAAAGCACAGGTTGGTACTGTGTATCACATGATATATATAGTTTGTTTAAATTTATTAGACTAATACAATAGCTTTGCAACAATACACCTGTTGTCAGTTCAAAGATTTATTGGGCATATCCCCAAAGTCTGTACGTGCAGGGGTGTGTTTGCATGCAGTACTTAGGGAGATAGTTGTCACATGACTATACCTTGGATTTACAAAGAGAAAAAACCTGTTTCTGTCGTTGGTGACATTTAGTCTTTGTTCTATATGAAAACATTTACTATTAAAGAGGTCAATATGTCTTTCCATCATTTCACAATGGATATGTTATTTCTTCTGTAATAAAGACAAGCAAGCCTAAATGTAACAACATGAGCATCGTCGTCTCAAAGCAATGCTATCTTTGTAATCATATTATAACATTGTTTTGTCTCTTTCAGTATATTATTGACATAGCAAGGCAAAAGCCACCTAAAAGAAAAGTGACCTTAGGAAGCAAATGGTAAGTTTTCTACAAAAACTAAGTATTAGTGGAGACGTACATAAATGTGGGTGGAGGTGTTGAATTTGATATTAAAGGGGCACAGTCTGTAACTGAGGTCCGTATATTCAACAAACAACAGTTGACACGGTACAAGTATGTAATACTTACTAAAGCTTATTAAACTGAAATCTGAGTCAACACAGTGTGTGAAGATGGCAGTTAATATTCACAAAGCAGCTTTGAGACAGCAGCTTGTACCAGACAACAGCTAACAGCAAAGTAACCACATAATTCTAATTTCACTGTGCAGCTGTGAAGGTTATACATACATAGTATAATCCATATGCATTGTGTTTTCTTCACCCTAGGAAAACATTACACCAAAAGTTATATGATTTGTATGTTGAAGAGAGTGACAAAGAACCAGTCAACAAGGTAACTTTTATTTCAATATGTCTGGGTCATATCCCTGTAAACATAGTATGCAGTTTGGGTCATATGCCCATCATGATAACATACAATAGACACTCCAGTGGTGTGTGTTATCAAAATACCAAAACTTATTTACATGGATAAACCACGAGGCAAAAAAAAAAAATAATTGTTTGGTTTCAGTAACCTGACCCAACTTTCAATGCTGACCCTAAACTACTATTTAGGTAATTCAAAAACAATATTGAAAAATCGAAACAGCATCGCAGAATACAGTGTAGCACACAAACACTTCGATGAGAAGTCTCTGTTGACCTCTACGTACATTGTAACAACCTGACACCCCCCCCCCCCCCAAAAAAAAAAAAAAAAAAAAATTCCTACCTACCCACCCTGTTTTGGAATCAGACACCATCGCAACCACACAATTTTTTTCTTTGGCCTTAAAAATACATTCTCTATCAGCAAAGAGAAATTTACTAGGTAAATAGGACCACCACTAATTGTAAAAATTAATGAAAACATGCATTATTCATCAAATTGAAATTGTGACATTTCTCACTGTAAAAAACCTATAAACATTTTATCCCTTATTTTAAAATACAATTTGCATGAACAAAGAGACAGTTATTGTAACATGTTGGTTTCAGCATAGACCCTCCACCAACGAGGGTCTATGGTTTCAGGAATCCTAGTAGGTCAGTGACCATTACATTTTAGCCTATGACACCTGATGACCTCACGAGATGCAATAGTCCTTATAGCCCAGTCAAAACATTGAGTGACCCGTCACAAATATGCAACAGAATTTATTTCATCATCATTATCTTCAGATAAGTTCTTATAATAAAATATGAAATTTTAAAATCTTCCAAAATGACCAGTTACCCCTATCAAAAGCATCTGGGTGTCAATGAACGTTGGGAGCCTCTCTCGAGCTGCAGTGGTCACTTTGGGCCAGTGACCCCTATAGGCCTGGGAACAGCACTGGGGTGAGAGTGAATTCTGAAGACCTGTTTTTCGGGTGCTGTTTTAGCCAGTGACTTCTATCAAAAGGTTGTCAGTGAAGTCTGATAGCCTCTTTTGAGGTTCAGTAGTCCTTTTATGGCAGTGACCCGAGATGACAGCATTACATGTGAATGAACTGTAATGACCTCTCTTGAGATGCTGGGTTACTGACCACTTAGAGCATCATTAGAGTGTCAGTGAACTCAGATGACCTAGATTTCTAGATGCACTAGTCAAAATTAGCCAGTGACTTCCCAATAATAATATCAGGGTGCCAGCTCCAAAATATCCCTCATTTTGTTCATTTTTTTGTCAACAGAAGCTTCGTAGCAATGTACATTTATTGGATAAGTTGGTAGCAAGAGAGAAATTAACATGCCTGGTTGTCAATTTATACCCTGGTAATGAAGGCTACTCTTTGATGCTAAAGGGAAAAAATGGATCAGGTTAGTGTTCCCATTGAGTACCTTTTCATTTGGGAAAATCCTGTCGAAATGGTGAGCTACTACAATCTGGTACAAATAAATAAGATTAATGTACTCTTTTTGTGTGCCAATATGTTGTCATCAAAAGTGATATAAATACTGGATGAGCAATGCTTGTCTCCAAACAAAACCAGCGATTACTGCACACCTTCTGGCGTTCATCGTCTCTTTTATGCTTTATCATTATCACTATAGTTACTTTGATAACAAAGATGGTATCTTGACGTAGAATGCATCTCGTAAATAAACTCTGTAAATTTTTGCTGTTACTTTGTTCAAGAAAACTCCAACCTATTCTCAGTTAATATTAATAAAAAAAAGTCTGAGGTCACCATACAAATGTTTGAAATAAAGGTCAAAATGATATCAAAATATTATCATTTTAGAATCCAATATGGCCGTAGAATCCAATATGGCTGCTGAATCCAATATGGCTGCTGAATAGTGTGCTACATGTAACTCTGAGAAAATGGAAGATTGGCAATTTCCTTGAAAATAAGACAGTGAACAAGCTTTCATATGGCAAAGTTTGGACAGAATTGAAGAACGTTGATTTTCATGAAAATTTGCCCCCGAGGTGCATTCTGCCTTTAAAAAATGCATCATTGTACAAGTTTCTTAACATAACAATAGATTTTGATTTCACCATTTTGGCAAGAGAATTCTAATTTATATTTGCCAGACAGAAAATACTTTTGCATTTATGACATTACATGTAGTAAATTTCCACTGAAGCACCTCAACTTCTCAGATTGAAATCATTATTTGGTTTTGTTTTTCAGATTCAGAGACAATCAGACTTCCGTATGAGGTAAGACATAGCAAGCAATGTAAAATATCCTCATTTCAAGAGAGTAATTACATATCGTCAAACAGAAAAATGACACGGCGAAAATGAATTTACAATGTATAACACAACATTTTTAGCAAATCCACATTATACAATCCAGTAGTTATATAAGTATTTCACAGTATTCTTGATATAGTAATGGTGTTGACTGGTGTTGTAATGCTATAGAGTGGATAGAAAGTGGGGAATGTTTTACAATACTTTGTAAAAATATTTGAGAATTTGGCATTGCCAGTTTGTTCAATTTTTAATTATAATCACTAGAACATTACATACAATTTTGCTTTCACAGGAGTCAGAGTTGTTGGAATACCTAGATTCAGAAGAGGTAAGTCAAAAGTCTAATATATTACTTCATAGTAGGATTATAGTTAGGGAGTGATC
This sequence comes from Glandiceps talaboti, assembly GCF_964340395.1. Classification (NCBI taxonomy): domain Eukaryota; kingdom Metazoa; phylum Hemichordata; class Enteropneusta; family Spengelidae; genus Glandiceps; species Glandiceps talaboti. The sequence continues at coordinate 17,165,426 of NC_135556.1, read as the reverse complement.
AACTGAGAGATTTGGAAGTCTAGAATCAATGTATTCGTGAAGGACAGTAATTTAGACATAGGGAGGAATTATCTGAGAGAGTTTGAAGTCTATAATGAATGTAAGCTAGAAAAGTCTACAAAATGTACCTGAGATCCCTAGATGTTTTACCTGCCTGGGTTCCCCAACCAAAGATATGGAATCAATGCCATGGTTACAAGATTTCATCCCTGTGTTACTGATGTTCCAAAAACTGTAGTCAAATTTGCACAATGATTTGCATAATGGTCAGCATATAATATGCATGTCTTCAATGTTGAAACATACATGTACCTTGGCATGTTAATATTTTACACATACATACACATGTACATTGAGATATGTCATTTCTCTTCATGTGAAAGTATTATCGTGATATTGTCATTCAAAGATTACTAAAGCTCAAGGGTGGTAGAACACTTTTGAAGTTTGGTAGAAACATGCCAAGTATGGTGCTCTAGGTAGCAAGGATGGTATTAGTGCACTGTGCTTTCTCTGTAGTTGGGAGAACACTGGTACACAAAATAAGGAAATACTCTAATGCATAGTTTATACAATACAAGGTTTATAAAAAATTACTCATAACCTTCTGTTTCATCTCTTGTCATACCATAAGACTGATAAATATGATGTTTCTCCCAAAAGCAAATTCATAATTCTAACTATTTCATGTTTCAGTTACCCCCAATTCTTGTGGATCTTTTGGAAAAATCCCAAGCAAATATATTTTATGATGGTTGTGTGATCGCAGAAGTTCGAGACTACAGGCAGTCAGCAACAGGAAAGACATATGATAATCACCATATTCTACTCCGCCCTACAGCCCAGGTAATAACTTTCTCTTCAGAATCGAATCAGAATTACTTTATTTGTCCCGTTATTAAAGCAAATGACGAATTTTGAATGAAAAAAAGTATGAAATCTTCATGTCTATAATGGGAATATTATGATGTGGTGGGCAACAATTATTTTGACAAGATAAATTTTGGTCAGTGTGCCCTCTTGAAAGACAACATTTGGTGTCGGGGGTTAAAATGAAAAATATGAGGTTTCCGATGAGTTACCACATAGTAATGGATAGGGGAACATAAAATTGTGGTGAGTCACAAAAATTTATGTGCATCAGTGATGTATCAAATTTGTCTATAGGGCACACTGGAAGCAACATCATGTGGAATCAATTGAACTTCTTTCCAATATTGCATATTTCATTTTAAAGTATTTTACCTGTAAAGATTCAATACTTGAAGTATCAGTAAGTGAATACATAGTATGTTATCGAGAAGTTACAAGAAGGTTTTGATTTCCTAGACCACTAAATGTATGTTAGTTACTTTGGAGGGAAGCTGCTGTTTGAGTTTTACCAGTATTATAAGAAGACATTGATCTTTGACAATCCTCTGGTCTATTGTATAGTAACAACCTAACAAGTGTGTCTAGTGCAAAGATACAAATAGTGCCATGTAGTACCAATCAACCCACTTACTGTAAGTTACACTAAAATGCTGTCCCATTTATCAAACCTTCCAAAAATACTTGCAAGGTATTGGTATTACTGTTTATTTTAACGTTTATCTTTTATAACAAACTCTTTCTTCATCTTCTATGCAACAGACTCTACTATGTGATATTAATGCTATTACCAGTGACAGTAACAAAGTGTGGACTCAGGTAGGTGGTGTAAGATTCATATGACCTTTGACCTAAGCTTACCTATTCTAACCAATCAAAATGTTTTCTCACGTCTCAAAGTCACTATGTTTGTGAAAGTACAGCTGTAGAGAACATTGCAAGCATACCTTGAGTTGGCTACATTTGTAGTCACATGTCATGGGATTTTGTCACAGTATGTGGCAATATGCCCTTATCCTAAATTCAATATTGGTTGTTCAAAGCAAAAGAAATGAAAGTAAATTGAAAGACTTCAAAAACAGAAACACATGTCACATTATTTGTCATTTACTATTTCTTTCCGTAGGAAGACAAATTTGAACTTGAGAGTCAGCTGTTATTGGCAACCCAAGACCCACTATGTCTAGATCCATCCATCTCTGTACTGTGTGTGGCTAATCAACTTAATTATAACAAGAAGAAATTCAGTACTATTCCAATGAAAAAGTAAGTCTATTCCAGGTGCTAAGTTTTGATTTGTCTGTTTCAATGACATTTGTTGAGAGTTTGTTCTCAGCACAGGTAGGCGGTTTTCAGAAATTTCCCACACAACTTGTCCTAAATGTTGAAGCCTTTGAGGTTTGCATCATTAATCATTTGATGTCAAACAATACACCAGAATTGTAACAAAAAAAGTCAAAATTGATTTAGTCTGTTAGTTTAGACTTTGAGAAATCAACTTACTATTACAACATTACAACCTGGCTTTCCTTTTGGGTGACATTGTTTCAATTAACAGGTATCTAAATTGTTTCGCTTTGAAATGGTTTTATTAAAATTGCTTGGATATTAAAAATTTCCATATCAAAGCTCATGAGTCTTTATCACTAAAAGGACAGTTTCTATTGTTTACATATCTTGTTTCTTAATAATCACCAAATCCATTTTGTTCTTCCACCAACAAGAATTCTATTAATTGTTTTTGGTAAGCAGAAGTTCTAGTATGTATGTGTGTGTGTGTGTGTGTGTGTGTGTGTGTGTGTGTGTGTGTGCATGTGTATGTGTGTGTACGTGTGTGTGTATGTGTGTGTGTATGTGTATGTACGTGTGTGTGTATGTGTGTGTGTATGTGTATATGTGTGTGTGTGTGTGTGTGTGTGGATGTATAGAAATACAGAGTTATTTCAAATGAGGTATCAAGGACACATACATGCATAATGTAACAGCATTTAATTACAATCAGAATGAAACCAACATCTTATGCAAATTTGTAATTAATATACAAGTTTTATAAAATATTTTGATTTATATGATTTTAATTCACAGATGTGTCAAAAGGTACATGCAAACAACTAGGAATAGACAATCAGCAATGAAGGCATGTCCAGCACCATCAAATCTCTTTCTTCACGACTTTTTGACCAAAAGGAGAGGGAAACGAGCACAGCCATCTATCGACCTAAAAGTTGCAAAACCAGTGAGTTTCAAATTCTTCTCTGAATTATGTGAGCATGCTCAGATGTATTGCAATTGTGAGCATGCTCAGATGTATTGTAATTGTGAGCATGCTCAGATGTATTGCAATTGTGAGCATGCTCAAATATATTGCATGCTTAGGGACACATTCAGGAATTGAATGCTCAGTGCACCTTTCAGACCGTTCTGCTCATGAACGCACATTTGGTCAAATTTTTTCATGGGTGACCTGGAACAATGGAAGGAGGAAGAGCTATCTGACTTACGAGATGCCAAGATAGTAGCTTTGAAATTACACTTCATCAGCAGATGTGAATTTTACTAGTGTAGGTTTACTATGGACGCACCCGTTTTGATTTATCTGTGCAAAAAGTTCATGAAATTGGTCGCAGTATTTAGAGATAGAAATAGTTCCCGACATAATGCAATTATTCGACTAACATTGAGACATGGATAGCTTTAACATTAGGTCACAAGTAAATGGGCAGTGTAAGAGAAGTAAAGCGTAAAGAATGGGTTTTTTGAGACATTCATGCATCCTGACAGTACTGCAAAGATATGTTTTAGAGATACAAATTGTCCTGTCATCAATAAATGCCGAATCTACACATAATGAGACATAGTTTTATTTAAACATGACATCTTAACATTGTTTTCTGCACGCAATATTGATATTATTCAAGCCCAAATCTGCCCTAACAAAACAATAACAAGAAACTTTGTATCCTGAGTGTGCCCCTAGTCAATAAATGTTGACTCAACTCATAGTGAGACACAGTTTTATACGAATGCGACACTAATAGTTGTTTTTCATGTGTAACATCGTTCACGAGGGCCCAAAGGTGCCTTGACAAAACAGGAACAAAATGCTTGTCCTGAATGTGTCCCTAATGTCTTGTCAATGTTAGCATGCTGCGATGTATTGTAGTCATGTTCACTAATTTTAGTGGCAGTAAAGATGAAATAACAATCAGAATAATGTAATACTGACGATAAGGAAACCTGCATGTCCAAGATATCCGTATGTGTATATTTGTAAATTGTGTTTGAGTTAAGGAAGCCAGCATGTATGTAACTTGTGAGATGTATGTATCAACTGAATGATCTTAACAAAGCTGTCACCAACGTGAAAATACAAATGTGCATGCTTGTGTTGAAGAGGTACAGTGCAGATCTGAATTTTTTACATTTCCTATGAAGAATAGACCAGTTGGGGGTTCCAAGATGCATTGCACGTCTCTCCATACAATGCTATGTATTGTGTATGTACTGAGGGGTTTGCACACGCTACTCAGGAGCATGGTTGTCTGTCATTGATGGTGTTTAGTCCTTGTTCTATAAAAATCACTCCTAATCAAAGAGGCCAACACATCTTTCCATCATTTCCTGATGAAAATGTTATTTCAAATGTAATAAAGACAAAACAAGCCAAAATGTAACAACAGAAGCGACGTCAATCTCGTGCAGTGCATCTTGGAACCGGAAAATTGGCAATTCTACTTATTGGAACTTAACTAGTCATAGGGTCTGTAGTTTAGCAAAATGAATCAATGGCATGACCAAAAATCAGTGACATAATTATTGATGGAACTCAGATATTGTCAATGACATTTGGAATGTAGAGAAAGTGTACGTACCGGTATATGTGTATCAGTGAAAGTAGTTTAACTAGTAAATCTTCTGTTGGCTGCAAAATAATGCATTTATGTAAGTCGTCGTTATGAGAAGTTACCAGAATTTACATGTATTAAAATCTTATGTACACAGGATACGAAAAACAGAATTTTTCAATGCTAATCATAAGTGCAAACTCAATAAACACCTGCGAAAATGGGGTAATTTTCTCAGTGAATATAAAGGAATTCATATCTGAAATGTAATATTTTCCAGCCAGATGTTTCCAATAATGTTATCTGCTTTTTCTGACTGCAATAAAAAAAAATCTTTTAAAAACAAAACAAAAAAATCTTTATGTAATACAAAAATTACACAGAAGAAACATAAAGGTTCAGATCTGGATTGTGCCCTTTGAATTAAAAGTATATGTTGAAAGAGAAGTCACTAAAACTGCATCATTATTGTTCATATGTATTTTGTGTGTACAACATATCCCATTTCATGTCAACATACATTGCATACGTAACAATCACACAAAGACATTATACATGTATCTATAATCATTAACATTGATTGTACAATGTATGTTGCGTCACACTGTCCTCTCTACATGTACTCAGTAAAGTCCATAACCATGGTAACACAATTCATCATCATCATCATACGCTTGTCTTAATTAGACTAGATAAATACTATGATATATTTCTTTTGATCATTTTTAAGATTTTAAGAATGCATATGCAAGTTTGAAGTAAATGACTATCAGATGAGGACACACTTGTTAATTAAGAAGATATTTTGGTGGCTGGCAATGTTTCATCTCGCACCAGCTTATTACCCTAGTCCAAATCCTGCCATGGCCACTGTCTTTTACATGGACTTGAGTCATTTGCCATCTTTCAGAAAAATCTTTTGAGTACAACAAGATTGTCAGATGGCATCTGAGTTTGTGTTCGGAAAGTTCAGCTGTGGCCTAAAACATTATTTGAATGTCCCCAGGATATTTTTTTTGTGTAAAATTAATTTTAAATGAAAAGGACACGTAGCAGACAAACCTGGGTGATAATAGTTATAATAAACAGTAATAAAAAAGACTATTTTTATAAGAAATGATCATTTTGTTGACAAAATGAAATTACTGGCATGTCATCCAAAATCATACATGTACCTCATCCAATGCAACTGACTGACTGATTATTGTCACTATCATTTGCTCCCCATAAAAACTGCCAGCCAAATGAGGACACATTGGAAGATGACATGGTAAATATTCTGTTTTGTCTTCCTTTCTCCTCCACCCCCTCCCCTCCCCCTCCCACAACCAATGTCATCTCACTTTTCCTTCTCAATTTTAACTCTATGTTGTTGAAAATATGCTCTCTCTTTTGATTGTTTGCTGTGAAAAAGTTGTACCATCAAACATTAAAATCTGAAAAACGATCATCTTTTCTTTTTCTAAGTGTGTTGTCTTTATCGCCTCATGTAAAGCATTCCTGTGATGTTGTGTATTTTGATGACTTGATGAAGTCAATTTGCTTTTGTGCACATCACATTAATTTACAAGCAGTATTGAAAAACCCTTGTCCTTATGCTTTATGCATGTAAAGTCACATGACAGTATCATATAATTTCACTACACCACAAATGAACCAATCATTGGCATTGATGCTTACAGTCATGTCTGTGTTATGTTAATAAGGTCACATGCTAGTCACATGATCATGTCACATGATATGCCATTCACCAATCAGGTTAGGTAGCATATAAATACACATTTCATTGGCTTTTGAAGCATCTCTTCATATTAGTTTCTGACAACTCAGTGAGACCAGTAACAATTCTTGCAAGTTGTTGGAACTGACGAATTATCAAAAATAGGTAAATATTACAAGAACTCACCAGTAATGATATTTCTTGACAGAACTTATCCTTGAAAATGTCAACAGATATGTTTGTATGATGTGAATGATATATTGTAGTAGTTCTGCTGAATCTAGTATACATGTAATATGCAAATGTTCAAAATTCATGTATTTTTCTTGTGTTTAGTGTGTAGATATGTGGAAACAAAGACCTGTTAGTTTGACCACGCCATCCACTATTGATGTAAGTACAACTATTATAACATGCTTTGACAAATATGTGTAGTTTCTAGGGCTAAAAATATATAGCACATCAATGTGAAATATACCAAAACATTACAATGTATAAACAGAGAACATTTTTCTGAAGGGGAGTGTCTTCATTTTTCAATAAGTGTTATCATACAATTGAATGTCAAGGTTTGAAAACCTCAATAATAGATGGGAAATCAGACAAAACTGTAGAGATTACCTTTTTTTTTGTAAAAGTTGTAAAAGGATGCTCAGTAGTCATAATAGAAAGAAAATACATGTTACAAGATAACCCAGTAAGAAAAATTGTCCAGTATGGTTGTGCTCATTCCCCCTGATATGGTTTGCTGTGAAATGTGATTTGAATATGTAGGCATGCACACTTGTACGTGCACAAACTGGTAAAACAGCTGGGGAACTCGGGCAGATTTTAATACCTATTGATCGTCATGGAATCAAATTTTGTCAGAAAAAATGAAACTTTAATGACGTATAGTACATGTCGTGTGAGTCAAATTTGAAATTAGGCAGTGTTTATTTTATCTGTAAACGAGAGTAATATCACCGATAGGAATGACAATTTCACCCACTTTATCACCTGTTGGAAGTACAACTAACAAAATCATATGATTTTCTTATGTCCACAGGTTGAACAACTTGCCAAGTCAATAGATAGACCCAGTGGCATCATAGATAACACACCAGTAAGTAGTTTCTTTTCTTGGAAAACCAAGGTTAGGTTTTACTTTGTCATACTGTAGTCAGAATAATTTGACATAGATATCTTGCCTGTGGCATAATACAATGTACATCTACCTACCTCTACAAACCTACGTGATCTAACTAAAATGTTACCTTGTTTTGGAATCATGTTTTGTTTTCTGAACCCGGAGGGCAAATAATTTACCTAGTGTAGTTTGTCTATATTACTCGGCCTGCTTCAGCTATTATTGTATACGGTTCAATGATGTAGACTTGTCATGTGACCACAGGAGGGCATTGTATACGACCAATATTTACTTCCCCTCATCCCTGTTACCTGACGGACATTGATGTTTGATCTTGATGGCTTTGATCTTGATGGCTTCTTTCACTCGACGTTTGATGCAGAATAGCAATGATCTTCACACATTATATAACCTATAAATGATCTACATTTGTATACATGTATGTGTACATACAGGAGTAGGCTGTACTTGTATAATCTAAGGGATTATTCACCTTACAATACCTTGGATCTAGAAGTAAAACATAAAATTATGGGTTTTTTCGCAAGTATTTATATTTATTAAAGACTCCTTAGAAGGGGACTATAGGCAGGGGACTATAGGAATGGCCTATGTCCGTTGATCTGTATGCATCTGTCCGACTGTCTGTGGACAGCCATATCTCAAACACCAACACCAGTTTAAACCAAACCTGGCACAAATGTCAGACACTATAGGGGGTACATATGTACCTTGACTGTAGTAATAATCTTTCCTCTTTTAATCATTTCATAATTTTGTTCTTAAAATTTTGCGATAAAAGAAATGTTTTATGTTTTCCATGAGGCTAAAGTAGAAGAGGTTGTCCTTGAAAGAGAGAGAGACAATAACAAGATTTACCATGCCAGGGTGACAATACTTCAAAGACAGACCGATATGTTTTATCTTGGAGAACTGTACATTGATAGAGATTACCATCCAGGCAGGGTCAACGACCCCAGACGACCTGGGTCAGTCTGCAAGTAAGTATACCTGTAGAGGGCACTGTAACAAATTGTATTTTCTCCATTTCAACAATAAATTCCTGAAGTGCACAGTTTTTTGTAAGGGTGGTACATGGTAAGATGGAGGCACTTGTTTAGACATTACAGGTATCGATATTTCATATTTGAAAAAGAAATTTATGGTATTTTGTAATCAGTTAATAAGATTTAATAAAGATTGTATAAATTTGTGTATGACCAAATATCTTGAGTCATGTTACGTACTAAACGATGGCAGTGTTTGTAATGTAGGGATGTCAGTCTTTTGGTGACATTTACATTTCAAAAATGAAGTTCTTGTAATCTTCCATCTTTTCTTACTTACAGATTTCCACTTGGAACCAAAGCTAATGTTCAAAGGTAGGTGCATATGTTTGATTTGAACGATCATTCTGAAACATTCAATATAATGTAATTCCCTGTCTGAATACTGGCTCTGTCAAACTCAGTCAACCCAGCTGTATAATTGGGGACCTGATAGGATAGAGGTTGCACTGCGAATGGTTTAATCCTATGCACTTATAAAGGCTGCAATGGATTGTTTGCATCCAAGGTAGTTGAGGAATTATAAAGGGCAGTATAGATCCCGTACCAGGGATAATAATTGTAAAGTGCTTTCAGCACAGAGTGGGAAAGTGCTACATAAAAACTAACATTGTTTAAACTGTCTGTTTGATGTTTGACAGTGTAACAAAAACTATCTATGATTTACCAACCTGATGAATGCATTTAAACATGTGACAAAGATATACAAAGGGTGCAATAGCTAATCTATATAAATCACTTTGTTTTTTATTCTACAGGTATATACAGCAGTTCAAAGATCTTTTCACAGAAGAAGGACGAAGATCAGTGAAGATTTCACACATTATACCAGGACAGCCAGCAACTGTGGCACAAAATGTACCAGTGACGCAGCCAATCAGTATAGCGATACATGGTCAACCGCAGCAACAGCAGCAGCAGCAGCAGCAGCAATCACTAGCTGCAGTACAACAGATTGCAGTGTCTGGAAACCCTACAATGATTGTTAACACTGGTGGCACGATATCAGCTGTTACCACTCTACAGCAGGTCAGTATATCTATGATGTCGTAACTACACCATCAATCTGTTGCTGTACCACTTCTGGATACAATCGACCCCTAATTAACATATACTGTGTCTAAATATTGGTATTTTCACAGTTTAAAGTGAATGTATTTTGGTTGTCTGCTAACAATAAAAATAAAATTACAGCTAGTGCAAATTTAATTTTGACAACTGTGTTTGATCACCTTGGTATTTGGTGGAGATCTTAATCTGGATGTTTAGTTAAGAAACTGTTCAAATTAAAGTGACAAATGTAAGAATTATGAAAAAACAATAGTATGACCAAAAATCTTTTGAACTCAAAAATATCATTACAAATTGGTTGCAAATTTGCTTGGGATTGTTTGTAAGGGTGTGTAGATGAAGAGTTGTAGAAAATGATGCTGACCCTATTGGAGTTGAAGTCATTTTCCAAAGTTTTCACAGACTTTTTTTATATGTTATTGATTATTGAGCACCTAGAAATGTTTTATTTCGATAAATTCTTTCTTGAATTAACATTTACTTTTATGTGATATTTTTAGGCGACCGCTGCTGCCACAGTGAACCAACAGATTGCTGTTGCCGGTGTTAAAAAGACCCCACCCATCAGAGTACAACTCAATCCAGGGGGACTAAGTTCAAATATACTGAGTCCAACCGGGCAGCAAACAGGTAAGGAGTTGTTATCAAGGTAGACAGTCAGTCATGCACATCAAATGCTGCAATCTATCATTAGATACAGAAACATTACTTTTGCAAGTTGTAAAATAAAACTCAAAATATTGTTGTCCTAAGGATATTTTGAGAGAGAAATATTTTACAGACAGTAGGAAGTTGTACTCAAGTAATAAGAAACGACAACCTATTCAATAGATTGTCGCATCAGTGCAGTAAGGTCGTATCTGCCTATACAATTGCATGGCAGATACGACCTTACTGCACTGACACAATGAGATGTATTCAGATATATATGGTGAATACAGTTTATTTCAGACATAATTTTACTGGAAACATGTTGATTCAATTTCGTTGTCTCAGATTTTAGAAAACGGCACAAATAGAACTTGACAGTAAAAACTGTTTGCACATGGACTTGTAATATTGTAAAGAATTTACCGTAAGAAGTATCCATCTTGATTTTTGGTCTGTTTTGTCTGACATTCTCTGTTTCAGGGATAACAATAGCTGCAGCACCCACTCAATTGACGAGTCAACAACAACAACAGCTACTTGCACAGCAAGCAGTTATCCAACACCACCAACAGCAGTTACAGCAACAGTTGCTGCAACAACAACAGCAGCAGCAGCAACAACAACAGACCCAGCAACAACAGTTGCAAGCCCAACAGCAGTTACAACAACAGCAGCTACAACTTCAACAACAACAACATCAACAGCAACAAACCCTAGCATCAGCAGGGAGACTGCAGGCAAGGCAGCAGTCTATTCAGTTTAACAGGTAAGTATGTTTTCTCAGATTTCCTGTCTTAGTAAAATGTGTGTTCTCAAATTTCCTGTCGTAGTAAAATGTGTGTTCTCAAATTTCCTGTCGTAGTAAAATGTGTGTTCTCAGATTTCCTGTTGTAGTAAAGTAAAGTGTGGTCTAACTATCCAGTGCCACAAAACACAACAGAGTTTGTCTCTTTACAGATTTATTTGATTGATTGATTGATTGATTGATTGATTGATTGATTGATTGATTGATTGATTGATTGAGCTGTAGTGACCATTTTGAATTGTCAGCATAAAGTTTGATGCGATGTAGGTAGACACAATGTAGAGCAGAAACAAGACTTTTAGATGTGTAAAACAGTCATCGATCAGCAAAATTATTATGATTTGTCTGTAGATCACAGAGTGCACCGTCAGGATCCTTACCATCACCCAGTGCAGGAAGTCCTGTATCAACAGTGGCACTGACAGGTATTGTATCATCCAACCCCTTAACTCACATACTTGTCTCTATCTCTGTCTTATAACTTGAATCTGTAAAACTTTCTCCTTGTCATAAATTCAGCCTTTGAAGGATGAGTTAAGGTTGTCTATGTTACACCCTATGTGTAACAATTTTAACAAAATAATCAACTTTGTAAAAGGATGGTGTAGTCATACTAGAAAGAAAATACATGTTACAAGATAACCCTGTAAGAAGAATTGTCCAGTATGATTGTGCTCATTTTCCCTGATATGGTTTGCTGTGAAATGTGATTTCAACAAACTGGCATGTACCAAGGTATGCACACTTGTATGTGGGCAATTATACATGCCCCTTCATGTATGTGCCACACAAACTCACTTATACATAAACAGATACACACCATTGCATGCACTCATGCCAACACGCACACTCAAAAATACACATTCATTTTGAGATTTACAATGTGTGTTGGCACACTTGTGAATGCACACACACACACACACACACACACACACACACACACACACACACACACACATACACACACACAGATACAAACCTTCATACATTCATCTTCACAGATACATCTTCATACACACCCTCACAAACCTCACACACAGACACACACAGACACACACACACACACACACACACACATTCCACCCCACATACATATATACACACTCACCCTGACACATATTTAGTATCTTCATATATGCATTGGATCACTAGGCATGACATTTACTATGCCATTTCTACTTTGACAGGTCACAGATTCAAAGATGCGTACAAATGTAATTCAATATTGGATATTCATTGCTTTGTAAAATAACATTTTTCTTCACACCTTGTCTCTGTAATAGCACACTTAAATAAGCTAAACATCTTAAATTTTATCAATAATACTTTCTCAGGAAGGGGTAGTGTGGTTTAGATGAATAGCAATGCTTAATTCTTTCATTTGTTATCCTGTAGACACATTGAATCACCAAATGTCAATTGTGAGATGGTTAATTGATGATTCACTAATTGTTGTACCACCATTTCATAATACTAGTCGTACTGTACATTACAGTGCACCTGTAAAGACTTTCTTCCAATGAACACAGATTGTGTACATTTCATGATATCAGAGATACTGTGATTACTGAAGTCCAGTTAACAATGTATTGTGTACATTTCATGATATCAGACATACTTTGATTACCGAGTTATAATGAACACTGCATTGTGTATATTTCATGATATCAGATTCACTGTGATTACTGAGTTCTGATGAACACTGCATTGTGCACATTTCATGATATCAGATTCACTGTGATTACTGAGTTCTGATGAACACTGCATTGTGCACATTTCATGATATCAGACACACTGTGATTACTGAGTTCTGATGAACATGGCATTGTGTACATTTCATGATATCAGACACACTGTGATTACTGAGTTCTGATGAACATAGATTGTATACATTTCATGATATCAGATTCACTGTGATTACTGAGTTGTAATGAACACTGCATTGTGTACATTTCATGATATCAGACATACTGTGATTATCGAGTTCCAATGAAAATTGACTGTGTACATTCCAGCAGGGTGCCAGCAAATCACAATACATCATATGTATTGAACTATAAATGAAAGAATAGGACATTGCTATTCAATGATAGAATCTAGGAAATGACTACAAATTTTGAGATAAGTTAAAGTGGCCAGAACATGTCAAGATACTGGCTGTGTTGGTTGAGGTTTGGGTGATTGGTGTTAGAGGGGTACCGGTAATTGTGTAAATATCAATGTTTCCTATGTAATATTCGTAAGGTTAGAGGGAATCCTGGTGAAATGCCTGTTGCATTCTGGTAGAGTTTATCTTTCCCATTCAAGAAAAATGTTGAGTTATGATGGTTAACTTGAATGAAAAAGGGGAGGGGGGGGGGGGGTATCAAATTTACTTGATTTCATCTAGGTTTTTGCATATTTAGTTTGGGAATTAAAATGCCAGTGAAAGTCTTAAGATATTTCACAGCTACAAACATTGAATTAGTATAACTGTCTTTTCCATTTGTAACATTTATATCAGATTGTCACTTTACTGATATGTTCTAGTGTCATTATTTAAGGAAACCCATAAATTTTCTGTCCAGAGCATAGTCAACGTATTCTGGCTATCGAACAAAAACATCAAGAAAATGGCAAGTAGAGGAAGTCTAGACTGAGATATATTTACTTGACTTTTATGCTGTTCATCAATCTATCCAGTACTCCTGTACTGATTTCAGGTTGTTTTTTTCGGTATTGAGAAAATGACAAATACAAGTTTTCAGTAGTGCACAAAAACATCTAACATCACATACAAATGTTGCTTGAATATAAATTAGATTAGATGAGATTAGATTAGATTAGATTAGATTAGATTAGAATACTTTATTAACCAAAACTACTGTAAAGCCAAGCGAGAATGTGCCATGGCATTGTTAAACATCAATGTGTATTACTCCTTGCATTACATATTGTTGAAGTTAGTTGTTCAGGTTTATAATCAGCCATCGAGAAACAGTTTTGAAATAAGTCCTCAGTAGTGCACCCTCTACCGGTCTTCCAATCCTTCGTATCCTGTAGTGTGTTTCATCATGCATGGCTTTGTCAGTTTACGATACCCTTAAGTGTTTGAAATGTCAGATTTTGGCTTCTTCTTTTTCTCTTCCTGCTTGATATATTGATATGCATGTGTTGACAGCAAGTTGTGTTGAACTTTTGTTAATTACTTGACAGCATGTATTGTCTGTATCACTAGCTTAAAATGCAAAAGACGTTACCGAAACCCAATTCATTTTTAATCATTTATGCAAGTTTTTTTTTAAGATGTAGCATCTATTTTATGTAGGTGTGTAATTGATGCATGAAATGATAGCATGTTGTTATCTTGTACAAATTTGTCTTCATTGTGCCTCCCTTAGTGACTTGTTGTATCCCCTTTCTCCCTTCGTACCGGATAGGCCAACTGCCCCCATATACCCCTCTAGCTACACTGAAGTCACCACCCCCTCCTTTGGTGAAAACTATTCCTACCAATGCCACTACTCTGACTAGAAGGTCCTCCTTGACAGATGGTAGACAAACACCAACCAATGTACAGGTTACCATGACAACAGGACAAACTGGTATGGCTACTGTGACAAGTGGAGGGGTTAATATTATCCAAGGTATCATCAGAAATTATGCGTATATTTTATTATTTTCATGGTAACTTTTATCGTTGAATCATGAATCGTGTGCAACTCGCCAACGTCTCAGATAGTTGTGTTTCACACTTCTGTTATGTATTTGTTGACTTTAATACTGGTATTGATTGATTGATCACATGATTGATTGATTGATTGATTGATTGATTGATTGATTGATTGGACACTTGATTGATTGATTGATAGAATGATTCATCACTTGATTTGATTGATTGATAGATTGATTCATCACTTGATTGATTGATTGATCATGATTGATAGAATGATTGATCACTTGATTTGATTGATTGATAGATTGATTAAATAACTGATTTATTTGATAGTGCTAATTATTGTTATGATGGGCATGTACAAATTGTCTGCAAATTCAAAATGTAATATTCAACTAAAGTAGCAACTACCAGAGTGATGTTATCAGTTCATAGTTTCACTTTCATAACCATAGCACAAAAATAAATGTTAATAAAGTGTTAAAATTGAACGACTGTAAACTATGATAGCCTGTGTTATGTTATTTCCTTGATTGTAGGTACTCGTAGCATGGGACCACCACCCACTCCTCCAACTGTGTCTACCCCTACACCTACCTCTACATCAGGCACAACTACTCCAACCAGAGTTTCAACACCAAACAGAGTACCCACCCCAAATAGGAACACAACACCAACCAGTACATTGTCTACAAACATCTCACACCAAAACATAGCTACAGTCACCATGTCTATGCCATCTGGAAGCATCACTGTGCCAATTCCAGTGAGTCTGGCCGGAGCAGCCGGCATGGTGCCAAATGCTTCCGGAATTTTCACCACACCCACTGGAGTGATGACCACCTTAACTGGAGTCATGCAAACACCAACAGGTGCAGTCTCCACCCACTCAGGCCTTGCTGCCACCCCTGCAAACATAATGACCTTTTCTCCAGGAGTCACAGCAACAACAGCTTCTGGGGTCATTGGTACTCAAGCTGCAGGGGTGGTTAGCACTCAGGCGGGGGTGATAACTACACCTAGTGGTGTCATGACGGCTCCAATAAACATTATCAGTGGTGGGCAGGCTGTGATTGGCTCTGGTGCTACGCAAACTGTAGTTGGAAGTTCAGGAACGCCAATTAATATCACAGGAGGTAGTCAGTTAACTTCTGCTGGTATCAGTCATGCAGGCTTTGCACAGCTGATGACAACAGGGTTGAAGAACACTCCACAGGGGTTACGTACAACAACTGGCTCAGCCCAAGCTCCACTGTCCTTATTACAGGTAAGAGGGCTATGAAATAGAAACAAGTAAACAGTGGAGTGAAATAAACATAACATGTAACATGATACACTGTATTCATGTATTTTTATGATAGAAGTGCTGAATTCAATCACAAGACAGGTATTACCCAAGTATGGTTTTTCACTGTGTCAGGTATGCGAACTACACAATGTATGGTTCTAGGGAAATACAGAGAGACAATCAAAACTACACAATGTATGGTACTAGGGAAATACAGAGAGACTATCAAAAGTAACAACTCTTCCATATGTCACAATATGTATGTCTAACACAGCATTTATTATCAGAGGATTTCAATGATTTTGACTTTAAAAAAAAAGTATGGCCAGTCAGAAACCATACCACTAATCCAATGCTAATCTCAAAGTTCATGGCTTGATCACAGAAAAGAATTTGTTTTCCTGCAGTAAATAATTATAGTTTATACTTCATTGATATTAAGCAATAGCTCGTGCAGTGGCTCAGTGAGCATGCACGGCCTATATACTATGCGATTTTTTTTGCGTGGTTTTATCCAAGGATGCATTGCGGCGCAATGACTATGCATGCACATTCTATATGTTATGCACATTCTCCACACAGAGGGCGCTATCTACAATATCAGCCCAGGCAGCCGGTCACAAATGAATCTACCCTGCGTGAGCTTATAGGCTTTGCCTAGTTATGATATTAAGTAGAAAAATGGATAATTTATTTTAACATGAGTTCGAAAACAAATCAAAAAGTCCATTTGTAGATAAGTATACCTGTACATATCAGTCATTATGTTCATGTAATTCTACATCATTACTCTTTCAGCAACTACCAAATACTATTGTACCCAGAATGCCTGGTGTGACCCAGTTACCTTTGACCCAAGCCATAGGTCAAAAGCAGTCTGGTCAACAGGTAAGTTATTTTATTGTCAAAGAAACAAAATGAAATGTGTATTAACCAGATAAATCCTTATACTGGTAGGAAATGTAGTGATGTGATGTACATTTTGAGAATTGTGTTTTGTTTCAAAGAACTGAAGGAGTTCTGCTGTTTACCAGAGCAGTGTAGCATTGATTGCAAACTCTTGTACATCACCTACAAATCTCTGAGTGGACTTTCAACAACTTACTTATCAAACGTAATTCACATGCAGTCAACTGCTTGGATATCTGCCAAATGTTTAGTTGCATGAAACCAACTTACAAAGTAGTGTCACATTTCATATTCTCAGCTCAGCAAGACTAAGGTCAGTGACAGGATTATGCAATATACACACATTTTGTATTCAAGGTGTATTCCCCAAAGGGTCATTGTGCCGCTATAGATAAGTGCCAGGGGTAATAATTGTAAAACGCTTTGAGCACAAAGTGGGAAAGTGCTATATAAAATCCAACATTAGTAAGGAATGTTGTCTAATTGTAATATATTTCTGTAATGTACAGGTTCAAGGTCAACAGCAACCTATAATTTATGCACCAGCTTTACAACAGCGGACAACCATAAATGCAGCAGCTCTGCAGCAACAGACGCAGCAACTGCAAGTCACTCAGCAACCACAAACTGTTGGACAACTACAACCGAGCCAGTTGCAGCAGTTGAAACAGCTTCAACAAACTGCTCAACTCCAGCGCCAGGCATCAGAACAGCAACAACAGCAACAGCAACAACAAAGTCACCAGCAGGGACAACAACAGAGTGAAATTGCCACAGTAACGTCACTGACACAGCAACCCCAGCAATCACCGCAGCAGGGACAGGTAGCAACAGTTCCACAGCAACAGATACAGCAGTCTATGAAAGTGAAATTATCACCAGCGCCAGCACCACAGAATGTTATATCACCATCACCAGGAAGTGTAACAGCGTTATCTCAACTCACATCATCTGTTAACAGACCACAAGTAAGGATAGCTAGTATTTATGCATCTAACTTTAAAGGGTCACAAGCTGAGTTTTAAAGTTTTATTGCCTTGAAAAATACTCTCATAAAACCTTGATTAAAGTGTGCTAGTGTAATGTTAATGTCAATGAATGTCTTCTATGACATTACAATTGTCTTCTGGTGTTGTTAGAATAGTTGGTTGCATAGTAGGGATTTCATGAACATTTTATATAGAATGGTATAATAAATTACATCATTGGATCATCTATAAGTGATATCTTAATGCCAGGTTTGAGTTTGGTCAATTGCTTTATAGTGAAACTCTATAGTCACCCTGGTTTGGTAGTATCTGTCCACCATTTTGATTATTCTACTACACCATCTCCATTGCAGGGTCTCCAACAGCTACCGAGGATGCAGATACAAGCTGTAGGAACTACAACTCAACAGCAAACCCTTCAACAACAGCAGCAGCAACAACTTGCCCAGATAGCCTACCAGAAACAGCTTCAGTTGCAGATACAACAGCAACAGTTACAACTCAGACAGCAGCAACAGCAGCAGGGTCAGCTGCAGCAGGTGACCCTATCACAGCAATCACAGCAACAGCAACACACACTGCAACAAGGACAGTTGCAGAAAGTCAAAGCCAGAAAAAGAACAACACCAACACCACCAAAAACATGAATGAGAAACAAATGAACTTACTGGAGAATGTGTTGACTAAATTTGTACTATCGGGAATCACAAACTTTTACTTGCAGTGTTGTCCACATCGCATTGATTATTGAACCAGCAAGCATTTGTTCACTTTGTTGAACATTTTACCCCAAGTGGAAGATGAACATGGAAGGAATATTTAACCTATACATTTTATTTTATTTTTCAAACATTTTTAATCAAGTTAAGTAACGTCACTACACATTTCCTGTACATGTAAGAATGTTTCTTTGAAAAGGATGGAAACATAACTATTTATTTGGGAAGTGAGTTATCATTGATTATATGTTAGCAGCTGTAGTCTGCATCAAGAGTTTGGAGAGTGGACTGACTGTATGATAGCTAGCGCGTTGTGTCCAACCTAGGAAGTTGGGGTTGGTTGGGATAGGGTTATGAATAGAATTAATATACCTCCCACCCTCAACCCTGATAAACACAATATGTATGGTTGACCACGTGTCTTCCACTACTCTGCATTTGCTTCAAATCTGCTTGTGGAACGATCTGCTTTTAAGGACCAATCAGAATGGCCCATGTATTGTTAAGCCACCTATGTGTCAGCCATATAATCACAGTAGATACTTCTATCAGCACTTTATGGTAGAACTGTGTCTTCACAATGGAGAGGAGAAACCTTAGAGGGATAGACATTGACAGAATTCAACCAATGAGAAATTTGAATTTGAGTGTGATCTGCTCACAAAGATATTACCTGGTGGATAATACAAACTGACTAGCTTACATATGACATAACCCAGTTAAACAACTGATAGATATGAACCTATGACGCACAAGATAATTGATTGGTTAACATGGTATACCTTGTGTATTTGAGCTGTGCCAGGTGACTGTCAATCCTGGGTCAGTGTCTTGACTCTCCCCCACTTGTATCAAGCCAACATTTTCATGAATACAGTTCCCCAAAATGCAACTAATTAAAAAAATACAGTGACAGATTTTTTTCTTGTATATTCATAGTACCGTAGTCAAATATTAGGAGATAGAAAATCTGTAGTACTCTCTAAAACAGCAATTTCATAGGTGCTGTATGAGCTCTGTGAGCGTATTAGACAGTCAAAGTCATCTAGCATAATTAAACCCTTATTTATATGCAGAGTAGGCCTTTAAGCATACCTACCCACACAAGACAGACTGCCATTGGCCAACATTGTAAAACACCTGTTGTACATGAATTGTACTGGGTGGATTTAGCTTCCTTACAGAAGACAAACTGTGATTGGCTGACATTGTACAACACCTGGTGTACTTATATTGAACCAGATGGATTTACCGTATTCAACTGACTATGATTGGTCAAAGTACAACACTTTTTTTTTAATGCAATATATTATTTGAATCATGCTGAAGAATTTAAACACAGCCATACAAAACTTTCTTTGTCATATAAAGAATAACCTTTGGGTAATTTTAGACATGTATGCTGACTCTAAATAATCAATGTACAAGAAATGAAGAATTCTAAAATTTATTTTGACTGCCAGACTGAAAATACATATAACTGCCTTTGTTTGCAACTATGCTTGCTCTATATTTGTCATCCAAATTTCTTTCTTGAGAAGCAATGTACATTTTATTTCATAGCTGGTAAGTACTGTTTGTAATAAAAAACACTTAATTTATATACCAATATACTGTCCTTTTATTGTGTCAGATATGAATTGCACATAATAAGGTTAGAGTGTATAAGCAACTGATACAACTGGAGAAAAAACCCTGATGTGTTTGTTTAAATGTATCAGTAAATTATACAACTGGAGAAAAAACATCGGTGTGTTTGTTTAAATGTATCAGTAAATTATACAACTTAAGAAAAAACACCGGTATTTGTTTGAATATATGATACATTCAGTAAATTATACAGCTGGTGAAAAAACATTGATGCCTTTGCTTAATGAAGTGAGCTAAGAAAAGACTTCATACAAGAAAAAATAGGTAAAAAAACCAAGAAAACTTGTACAAAAACAATGAATGCCTCTGATGTCAGTTGACAAGATGCTTTTATCAGTTTGTTTATATCTGTGGAAGTTAGTCATGTTGTAAAATAAGTCACAATCAAATGTTATAACATGAAGCATAAGTAAACAGAGTTTGGATCCTGAATCCCATGATGTTTATACTTTGATAAGTTACTGATACTACAGTGACGACTTTGTATGTCTTGTGTTTTTTGCATGAAGCTTGTCTCTTTTCTGAATGCAACAGGTACGCAAATGCACCGCTGTTATTTTGTTGTAGTGAATTTCTTGACCTGGATTATTACAGCAATTACAAACTACCTTGTGAATGGCACATGTATGCTGAGCTATGTGCTACAGAACACATTTTGGATTTAGGCTGTGAATAGGTCATCAAATTATCAATGTCACAAATGGCCAAAAGGTGTTACACAGAAACTATGTGTAGGATATTTTGACAACTCGGTAATCTTAACGTTTTGTTGTATAGTTTCAATCAGTCTTAAGATCCCATTGACAAGGTGGTGTGTAAATAAATTTTCAGACGTACACTTTGATATTGGAAGAATGAACATGGATAAACTGCAACGTGAGTTTTTGTTAGTTTGAGATCTTTGAAGCAGAAGAAACAGGCTTTCCGTCATAGGATAAAGAAGGCTTCTAACTTCACTTGATAGTCATGATAATAAAAATCTTTGTTTGTCCAAATAAATTCAGAGATTTGTTGAATGGTTGCCACAAGATAATGCCATAGTGCCCTAGTTTTGAAGAAGCAGGAGGAAACTGGGGTACCCGGGGAAAATCTGCAATTTGGCAGGGTCAAACTGAGCATCACCCTTCTTACATACAGACCTGGTTAAATTTTAATCAAACCCAGCCGATAGTTGGTGGGTTTGAACCCAGGCTGCAGAGGTAAGAAGGGTACAAGCTAACCACTCGGACACAGACAACCAACTTTGTATCAAATTCAGACAGATTTTTTATAATTAATATTTGTACTTGAACTTGGTGCAACTCAATCCTGATGTTGGCAGCAATATCAACTCACAGAAAGGACCATTGGTACCAAGGTATTACAGCAATAAGCTAGGTTTAGAATAATATTTGGGAGCAGAATCACCTTTCATGAAGTCATCAAAATACAACGGAAATCACAAACCCTGAAACAAAACGTCGCCTGGTTCGACAAAAATCTCACTAACATTGCCAGTTTTTGTCTGGCCAGGCAAAATATCTCTTTGATGTTGTAAATGTTCTCGTCTGGCTCGACAAAAATCTAATTAATATTTCCACATGTTATCGTCTGGCACAACAAGAACTGAACTACAATTGATACATTTTAGTCAATTGACTGTCTCAAAAATATCAAAGAACGTGCCAGACCTTAGGTTTACCAGGCAGGGACATATGAATTTGGCGTTGATCTCCTAAGATAATGCACAGACAACTAAGAGATTCTTGTCTGTGGATAATGGTAGCTCACGCAAAGAAAGTGTAACAATATCGGTAAAGATGTTTGTCACACCAGACAATTGATGAAACACTGTTGGTAAGATTTTTGTCTAGCCAGACGATAAAATGTAGCTTGTTATGAGCTTTTGTTGAGCCAGACGACATTTTGTTTCAGGGTTTATGATTTCTGTTGTATTGACTCGCAAATCTCTGAGATGTAAGTCTATATCAAGATACCATTTTCAATATGTTTATTATTTTTTACATAACTACTATTTCACCAAACTCTCTCACCACATAACACATATCTAGCAAAAAAAAAAATCTATACAATATCATCTTGCTTTTGACAAAATTTATTTTCATATAATCAAAGGTGATTCTTTTTTTCCCCAAAGCATGTGTTGTCCTCCAGTCATTAAATTCTGTATATACAATATCCCAACAGTTATTATTGAATTATGACAAACGAGAACGTAAGATCCAAACCAAAAATTTCCAAATTGTAAATAAAATACTGTGCAAATAAGCAGGTTTTTATAAGGACATTTATTGGCACCATTTATTTATAGATGTCAGTGTGACATTGGTGAGTTTATGACAGTTCAATGCTATTTTGTTGTAAGTTGATGTGGAAATGATTGGAGTTACACATCCTTGGTCTTCAACAAAACTCAACTGAGCAATATGAATTTAAAACCCAAAAGTTGAAGACTGTGTTATCTTTGTCTTGAGTGCTAGTGTAACTCTGACCCAAATCTGAAATGTTTGACCCTCGTCAAGTATGTAGAGAAAACTATAACTCAAACTTCTCAAATTGCAAATAGAAATACTCTGTGCTCAAATCATTGAGTGTGATGAAACTCTAGAGGGCGACATCACTAAAATTTCTTGACTTGCAAATACAAATGTGCACTTTAATATCATGGATTGTGATGAAAATCTAGAGGGCGCTATAACTCTAACTGTAGATTGGCCAAACTAAGCATCAAATGAGCACTCCACGTTGACATATCAGTATACTGATATTATTGACTTCAATTTTCACTGATTTTGATCTTGTCAAACACACAAGTTGCTATTCTGTTAGAAGAATGCAATCAGATTCCAAAAGTCAGTGATTATCTTTCACAACATCTTGATGAGAGATGAGCAGGTGATATCTATCCACTAGTTCATGAATTATTTGCCATCTAATTTCATCTTCATGATTTTGTTCAGAATTATTGGATCAGCTCTTCCCTGTGTTTGTCGCTGTACCAATCCAATCAGTCTGTTCAAGACTTTCTTGGTACCTTGGTGATAAGCAGTCACCTGTTACAAAAGTAAAGAACATGGTGTCAAATATGTTGTTACCTTGGTGATACACAGTCACCTGTTACTGTCAGAGAGAAGAGATCATAGAACCTGAATTCTAACAACAAAAACTCATGTATGCCAGAGAAATATTAAGTTAAATTTTCACTCAAAATTTCAAATAAGTATTGAATTAAAATTGCAACAAATTTAAGTATCAATGCTTCTGTTGAGGGGAAGTACTTGGTAAAATCTACCTGCTTTCCCGGGATCTTTTACCAAGTTTTCAGCAAAGTTTTATAGGGTAAAAGACAACGGAAATCTGTGCAAGTTATACCAGATTCCTCCTATGTGACCAGGGTTGAAAAACCTTCAGCCAAAAAAAAGTGCAGTGTTTCACACTTAATAGGGGGTACTAAGGTATGGAAATTTGATGAGATTCCTCTCAGAATCAATGGTTCTCAGGTCTTAGCTGGAACATGTGACTATCTTGTTAAGGAACTAGACAATGGTACTTTTATACTTATGTTTGATATCTCATAGTACACTTAATCTGACAGTGTAACTTACACACATCAAAATACAAAACACTAAATAGCTGCAGTTGTACCACACGAAGTGGATTTCATCAAATTTGTTTAGAGGGGAACGCCACCCCAGGTAATAAAGCATTTTTGTAAATGTTGGGTACTGGTGAGTCATTTCATAACATTACATCACCTTAATACATTATGTGCCATTGCGGAGAGAGAAAAAAGGAGTTGAACCTTGTTCCTCTTTAATTGTTCAGTGTAGGTCCTTTCCATAGATGTACATTGCATCATGGGAGTCAGTAGATATGAATACTAATAGGCAAACATAACTATTCAAGATTGTTAAATGGAAGGATATGAGCACTTTGAAGTCATGAATATTCATGTTCTGCTAATGCATATTCATGTCTGCTGACTCCCATGATGCAATGCATGTCCATGGAAACGACTTCATTGAACAATCACTGAGATTAAAAGTTTCAATTTATTTTTCTCGTGAAACATGTGTAACGGAAGTTTTGTAAGTCATGAAATTTACTCTCTAAAACCCAAAGTTTAATAACAAAAATGTCTTTTTAGATTGATCGGACATATTTGGCTGCCTCATATTGATTGAATTGGTATTCCCATTTTTAATAACATTTTCCTCACCACATCTTTATTTTCTACCAGTATCTTGCTGCATAATTCTTCCAACACTTCTTCATCTCGGATCTGGGCCCAATTATTAGCCTCAATAATCTGTATGAAATGAAAAATATTACTAGACATAATTGTATTGTATTCAATTAATATAGATATTTCCATCAAACTACAGATATTGCATCTTTCATTATATTAAACAATTACTTAATTGAGAAAAATATGTTTTACAGAAAACTAAATGATCCTCTGAAATGTTTCATCTATCATAAAATTACTGATTAATAGTTTTTTCCACAATGTTAAGGATTTCTCATTTGATTTCAGAGTTTCACATGACCTGTGAAACCGAACATCTTTTTAAAAAGTTTACAAACACTATGTGGTCAGATAAGAAAAAAATACAACTTCACAATGGTTAAGATGGCAACACTGTTAATGTGTATCTGAACAAATATAATGGATAATCAAAGAAACTTTAAGGAACTTTTATTAAAACTATGGATTCATATTTCCTTTGACTTTAATCGTCATTTTTATGCAATTGTGACTTGAAAGAATCACCAACATGTAGACACACTCATTTTTGTCCTTTTCTTCAAAATGACCAACTGTACACAGCCCTTACCTCTAAAAGTGATTTGGAATCTTTATCAAACAAAAGTGACATCATTTTTTTACCAATACTTGCAGAAATCACACCTTTATCCATCAAATCTATTAATTCACCAAGTGACGTGGCTGAAATTGGACTGAAATGGAACACACACACACATAAATGACACCATCAAACTATTTCATATCATGGCACTGTCATATCATAAACTTGTTATGTATTCCACTAAAAATGTATCAGGTCTGTGGTAGACCTGTCCCTTCAGGTCTATAGCAGGCCTGTTTCATCAGGCCTGTAGAAAGCCTGTGGCAAGCCAGTCCCATCAGGCCTGTGGGAGGGCATGTCCCATCAGGGTTGTGGCAGCCCTATGGCAGGCCTGAACAGTTAAACCTGTGGCAGGCCTGTTTCAACATGCCTGTCATGTCAGGGCTGTGCAGACCTTTCTCATCAGGCCTGTGGCATACTAAGGCAGTCAGATTTGTGACAGGCCTGCCCCATCAGGCCGGCTATTAATACAACCGTTCTATGTAAATATTTGGTACAAATTTCAATGGTTGAAAATTAAATGAATATAACAAAACATTTAAAGTTACAGGAGCTTTCAATGAATTCTACTTTTACAAATATATATCGGTATACATATCTACTTAATGGTTGATAATATCACAATGCAAACATATCAAAAACATACCTTTCTTTGAGTGACATTGCACGTTGGTTTAATTCTCGGAGTAGATCTGTTACGATCCAGTTAGCAACTTTATTGGCATCTCTACTAGGGTTCTCTTTCATTATACATTCATAATACTCTACTAAGCCTGGTTCTTGCTGTCATATAAATACATGTAATACAAAATAAATATTTAGTAACATCTACAATTACAATGGTCTCTTTATCATATATCCATTATCACATCCGTATCACCTCCATTGTGATACAATGTGAGACAGCGCCCTCACATTCGTGCAATACTATTAATTTGCTGTATCACACCCTGACACACTTTACCCAAATAAGGTCAGTAACACAAATTGTTGAACCAATGTTTTCTCCAAAAATAAGCAATATATGTTTCCTAACGTATTTTAATGACCCATAGGGTATATGGTTAAACCTTTGTGGACCAGATATGGATTTCGCAGACCTTGGTAGTATCGCTTACAGGCCCTCTCAAGGCTGGGCCCTTTCATCGCACAACCACGATCCGACAAAACATATATTCAGTCCTTAAAGATTATCATCACTTGAACAGAAAAAGTGAAATACTCCAACAAAAATTACTGAGATCATATCAAGATTTCAACGAGTGAAATAAATGATTCACTGGCAAACTGAAAATGTGATGAATTATTCTTTGTCTATTGCATCAATTTATCAACAACATTCAATACCTACAGTACAACTTATAACAATATTGTATTTGAGATTGATGTTGCTATAAACCAGCAAATACTAGCTCTAACCACTCTATAAACTATTAGTATAATGTTGTGTTTACAAACTAGTCACTAACTAGACTATACTGGCCATTAACCAGGCTATACAAGCTGTTAACCACCAACTACTACCACTAACCAGTCTATAGAAACCACCAATGTAATGGTGTATTTGAGAAGTAGCCACTAACTAGGCTATACTGGCCACTAACCAAAAAAACTAGCACTAACCAGTTAACCAGTCTATACAAACCACCAGTACAAAGCTGTGCTTTAAAACTAGCCACCAACTAGGCTATTCTGGCTTTTAACCAAATTATACTAGCACTAACAATATGTGCTAGCACTAACCAACTATAACAACCATTAATATAATACTGTCGTTGAGAAGTAGCCACTAACTAGGTTATACTAGCACTAACCAAATTATACCAACCATTAATATAATACTTTGTTTGAGAGGAATCCCAAACTGCCTCATTAATCTCTGTCGTCTTTCTTCAGGTAGTTCTGGTAAATTCTTGAGTAGGCCATCAATGTTGACTGCATTATTAGTATTCTGTGTCATACCAATACTAATATTATCATATAACACCAATGGTGGTAGGTTGGGTTCGGGCATAAATCGATAATCTGCAAAGGCTTCCTTCACCCTCATAGGCACAGTTTTACTGTAAATATTGTAACATTACATACAATTAGACTGCATTGAATTACACAGATTAGACAAGATTAGATTACATTAGATTGGATTAGATTACATTACATTATATTATACATGTATTGGATTAGATTAGACTGGATTAGATGATTTGATCTGATTTGATTAGATTGGATTGGATTGGATTAGATGATTTGATTAGATTAGACTCAACCTAATTTCATTGGCTAACAGATAATAAGGTTTGATTTACAGAACCTGACACATGATTTGAAAATACCAGGTAAATATTTGAGTTGTGATTAGTAGATATACTGATAGATTAGTAGGTATACTGATATAGTGGAATGAGAATCCAAGAAATGAGATTTAACTTACCCTAGTTTAAAGTCAAATGACCGTGTTTCATTGTAAATCTGACCATTATTTTCTAAAACATGGATGTGCCTTTCAATCTCATGATCTGAGGCAAAAATAAAAAATAGTGAATTAGTACACAGATACACTTTGTTGTCCCACTATCTTCAGCCTATCATCAAATCACACCATGGATTTTGACAGTGTTTTGCAATAAACAAATTTGTGCAAATCTGCCAACAGGCATGGTTACAGAAGAGTCATGTTAACAACAGGAAATATCATACCACTCAACTCCCTGTAAGCAACCCCCCCCCCCCCTGCCCCCACCCACCCCTCAATGTAAGCCACATCAGCTTGTACAGTTAAATTAGCAGTAAAATATATAAATGTGATATCCAATTGGATTTCAGCAGAGAAAATTTCAAATTCAGGACAGATTTCTGTGCTTGCAATGGTGAAAGCATTGGCATAGTGTGAAAGGTAGGCTGGAGATAGGAGACTATGACAACAGTCTGGGCTACCATTAACTATATAATGAAGTGTTTTTAAAATCTCAAGTCTTTCTGTGCATGAAGCTGTAGTATAGAAGGCAAGAGTGTGTGTAGTCATAGTGGTTTATGTACATTACATTATTCTAGATATCAACATAGTTGATTTCACCAATGGTACAACCAGCCTATAGAATGGGTTTACAATTCAATATCAAATCAGCACTTAAGTACATGTAATACAGTATACCATTCGGAAAATGAACATTTCAAGTTTCAAATCTTTGTATTTCTATTAAAAAAATTGTTAATTCATTAGTATTTTTAGTTCTTGTTCATGATGTTGAGGCTTCGTATGTTATGCCAAAGAAATGCAACTTAAATAAGTCGTCCAACATACCTATTGCTATTTTAACAAAGCGAGCACTGTTGATGTTTTTCACTTCTGTACGAGTACCTGGTGGATCTCCTGGTCTGTTCACAGAAATATTGGCATCAACTCGAAGTGAGCCCTCTGGTGATACAAAACAGTAAAACATGAATGCAAAAATTGAAGAAGAACATTTAAAATCAGTTGAAAGACACATTGACTGCTTACAATACTAAAACGTGAGATTTTCAAATACTAAGTAATAAGAAAGTTCTATTTTGTATGCCAATATGCAATATTCTGTTTACAAGTGAAACAGAAACAAAAGATTTTACAGTTTGGCCACTAGGAGTGCTGTTCAGGAGCAGTCTTTGGACCAAACCAAAAGTGAGGGCCATGATAGTCGAGTACTGTAGCCTACTTTACATAAATTATTCCCCATTGTTTCATGGCAAATGTTAATGGCATTTTCAATGGCATATTCTACTAACTTTGTTTCAGATAACATGATTTTCAGGTACAAGTAATTACCCTCACATCATTTTATTGGCTACTTCCTGTACTGCCATGTAATTTTATCCATCACTTTTACCCAGCTGGTACGCCTTCTTGTGTCACTTCTCTCAGAAATGACTGTAAGGTGGGTAAGTATTGGAATGTGCCATATTTATCAAAATTTTGACAGACATACTGTCCTGTTATAGACACTTACATGTTATGCAGAACAAACAATGTCTATCAAGAAGCTGCCAAAACAGATGAATTCCTTCTTTGCTAAAATTCTAAAATGATTTTTTTGTGTCTCCTACCTTCCATTTTACCATCACAAGTACCAAGATACTGTAAGATGAGTTGTAACTCTCTAACCAAGGCTGAGGCTTCTGTACCATTGCACATATCAGGTAAGGTCACAACCTCCATTAACCCAACACCTAACAAACAAACAAACAATAAAACGAATAGTTTAGCTAAAATCTCATCTTCATATTTCCTTCACATTTGACTCGGACAATCAGTTTGTTATTGTTTTTTACTTTCCTATGTACAATAAATTTCTACATTTATTGGTAATATAAAGGAAAAATAATATACTGTATTCCCAGTTGAACAATGAATATTCATGACATGTTTTACACTGAAGGGAATAAGCACTTAGGAGTCGTGAATATTCATTGTTCAACCATGAATATATTACTTCTGCTGACTCCCATCATGCAATAGCCCACACTAAAGATACCCTATAAAGGCACAAGATTAATTGATGTTTCCCTGTAATCACAAGTAATTGTAGGTGATGTAAAATCAGACCCTTCAAACCCTTCCTCTAATTTCATTGGCCAAAATTGATAATTGTTTCAGACAGCAATAAATTTCAATCAGTGTGTAGTAGTATGTAGTGTTATGAATATGAAGCCAGTATCTAGTGAAGAAAAGGCTCTTTTTTTGACACTTTACTATATTTCAGTGTCATGCATTTTACTACCAATATATAGTGAACATTCTTCCATTTCTTGATTTGACAACATGTTAAAGAAATAATTGCATTTTGGGGTAGACAACAGATTCAATTAAAAGTAAGATCGATTTTGTCGGATGAGAACTAAAATGGTTCAAAAAACCCAATCCCCTAAGTATTAAAAAGAATGACATTTTCATCCTACATTGAAGTATTGATCTCACCCCTTAGGGACAACTGTTTCTACAATCTGCATTTCCAACATTGGTGATTTACCTGTTCATAACACAACAATGATTTACCTGCTCTATTAAGGTCAACAAGTGTTTCTTGATTATCCTCATCATGTAGACTTTTACCACTATCATGTTCTAATTGTACTTGTTGTAATCTCACTGTCTTTTTAACTGGTTCCTTTTTACTGCCAGGATCAAACAAGGAAAACTCTACTTTCCCATCAGTTGCCAAGGGAACCCTTTGTTGTGTAATCTGGTAACCACTCTTCAAATAAAAATATCCTAACAATTAATAATCATAATTTGAAAATATTATCTGGCAATGATTTTTTGTCACTCTGTATTTGTAAAAGGTCAAGAAACAGCCAGGCTGTTGTTTTTCCACAAAACACCATTTTCACAATCACACAAAATTTCACTTTCAAAAAATCAAACAGCAGCAGAAATGTGTACTTCTAGATAAACAAAGTAAATGAGCCTATAAAACAACCCTGTGAGTTCCTGAATATAATACACATTAATTCTTTGGACTGACTAACAATACAATTGACTTTTTGATATCAAAACACTGCTAAAATGAGGAGACTAGTGTATCTAGTACTGTACTTGACTTGACTACTGTAATTCGCCAGTTTGGTCCAAAAGCTCCTTTTGAACAGCACTCCTAGTGGTCAAAAAATATAATCTTTTGTTTTTTACAATAACAGGAATATGGCGTCCTTAAAGCTACTAAGAAATTTACCCAATGATGTAGTAGTAAGTCTCTGACTGAGTGTACAAGATACAAGATACAGGTATTACACTTCAGAAATCACACTGCATGTCACCAATAATGAAATAAACACTAAGATAACATCAAAATCACTTACAGGAAGGTCTGCATAGAAATAATGTTTTCTGTCAAAATATGACACTTTGTTTATTTTACACTGGAGTGCGAGAGCAGTTGATACTGCAGCCTCAACACAGTATTTATTCAATGCCTGCAGCAAATTAGAACAAAAATATAATTTTACTGTATTGTAAAATTTGAACTACCCTAATAATCTTTCTTGAAACAGTACTGCATCAGCAATGAATTTCGGTACTGCATCAGCAATGAATTTCAGCACTGCATCAGCAATGAATTTCAGCACTGCATACAGCAATGAATTTCAGCACTGCATAGAGCACTGAATTTCAGCACTGCATACAGCAATGAATTTCAGCACTGTACACAGCAATGAATCTCAGCACTGCACACAGCAATGAATTTCAGCACTGCATACAGCAATGAATGTCAGCACTGCACACAGCAATGAATTTCAGCACTGTGCACAGTAACGAATTTCAGCACTGCGCACAGCAATGAATTTCAGCACTGCGCACAGCAATGAATTTCAGCACTGCACACAGCAATGAATCTCAGCACTGCATACAACAATGAATTTCAGCACTGCACACAGCAATGAATTTCAGCACTGTGCACAGCAATGAATTTCAGCACTGTGCACAACAATGAATTTCAGCACTGCACACAGCAATGAATTTCAGCACTGTGCACAGTGCTGAATTTCAGCACTGTGCACAGCAATGAATTTCAGTACTGCACACAGCAATGAATGTCAGCACTGTACACAGCAATGAATTTCAGCACTGTGCACAGCAAAGAATTTCAGCACTGCACACAGCAATGAATTTCAGCACTGTGCACAGCAATGAATTTCAGCACTGCACACAGCAATGAATTTCAGCACTGTGCACAGCAATGAATTTCAGCACTGCACACAGCAATGAATGTCAGCACTGTGCACAGCAATGAATGTCAGCACTGTGCACAGCAATGAATTTCAGCACTGCACACAGCAATGAATGTCAGCACTGTGCACAGCAATGAATTTCAGCACTGTGCACAGCAATGAATTTCAGCACTGTGCACAGCAATGAATTTCAGCACTGTGCACAGCAATGAATTTCAGCACTGCACACAGCAATGAATTTCAGCACTGTGCACAGCAATGAATTTCAGTACTGCATCAGCAATGAATCTCAGCACTGTGCACAGCAATGAATTTCAGTACTGCATCAGCAATGAATTTCAGCACTGTGCACAGCAATGAATTTCAGCATTGCACACAGCAATGAATTTCAGCACTGCATCAGCAATGAATTTCAGCACTGCACACAGCAATGAATTTCAGCACTGCACACAGCAATGAATTTCAGCACTGCACACAGCAATGAATTTCAGCACTGTGCACAGCAATGAATTTCAGCATTGTACACAGCAATGAATTTCAGCACTGCACACAGCAATGAATTTCAGCACTGCACACAGCAATGAATTTCAGCACTGTGCACAGCAGTGAATTTCAGCACTGCACACAGCAATGAATTTCAGCATTGCACACAGCAATGAATTTCAGCATTGTACACAGCAATGAATTTCAGCACTGCACACAGCAATGAAAAAGATAGTAATGAGTAAATTGCATTTATTTATTTGTAAACAAAATATCTAAAAATTGTGATTTTTAGAGGCTAAATATATTTTTGAATTTTTACTTTGTACAATTTGCCGTACTCACCGGTAGAGTTCCAGGTAATGATGCATCAAAGAATGAGACCAGGGAATTCGGCGGAGCAGAAAAACGCACTTCTGATCCTGAGAACATTTTAGACTTTGATGATATTTGTGCATGTATCTCCAATCCAACCACGGTCTCCCATCCTCTTAAATTGTGTAAAGTGCTTCTGAAAAAGAAAATATTAGAGAAAATATCATACAACAGACATGTTCTACACAAAACAGTACTTAACAGGTTTTCCCTCTAGACCCTGGGGTAAACATATCGTGCACGAAATGCCATGTCAATATTAAGAGTAGAACCTGGTAGTACCAGACTGTATGTACGCACTAGAGAATTGAATAGAGTCCCATAGCAACATAAAGGCAGCTGTCAGTTACTTTCTCTTCTATCACAATCATCAGATTTAATGGTAGGGGCAAACACAGGATCCATTTCAAAAATGAATTTTTTAGATAAACTAATATTTAGCCACTTGCAAAGATGTATTGGAAGAGTTTACCTTTAAGAGAAGTAGTCTATGTTACGGATCACTTAGCAAATGGCATAAGACCCAAATTGCAAAGGCTTTAATCCAGTATTCAATAGATGTACATGTATGAAACAAAAGTCTTGACCCCAACACTCGTCTTGCAATAGTACTAATACTGAGTCCTGCTAGTTCAAGATTTCAAGATTTCCCTGACTTTTAACACGTCTTCTGCTACATTTTGTTTAAATTCAAAGGAAATTGTACCATCATCTGGTGTGATGAAATGCTAGGTAGTCACAGCATGATTCCTTTATAAACAGAAGCAAAATCATGTAACATTCACAAGACACTCCCACTCTATTACTGCGGCTTAAACGAATACATTGCGAACCAAGAATTGAAACAAAATTTTTTCTTTTGCTATCTGCAGCTATCGTGTAGAGTAGAAACACATCATTTACCTTATTGAGGATTGGTTATTGTGGACATCAGTGTGTTTGACTTTGAGTTAAGCTTAGAACTTTTTCACTTTTAAAAATAACTTTCTGAAAATGGTTCAGTCTTTCTAATTAGCCATATCAATCAATCAATCAATCAATCAATCAATCAATAAATCAATCAGTGAATTTATTATATGAGTGCCAGTACAGTTAGAATGCTCTGGAGAATAGATATGACTTTCAGTTCTTTTTGAAAGCTTTAGCTGTTGATTTTTGTCGTATTTCCAATGGCAGTGCATTCCATAGATGGGGTGCAGCATATGGATCTAATTACTGATACTGTGTACACCAACTTGATGTCCATGTGCAAACAAATACGGACAAACAGTCTGGACTATTTCATATTGTTTACCAACATAATGTAAATTACTGTTATTCTGATAGGGTTTAACCAACTCTACATCAGTGAGTCTACATGCTTTACAGCAGGGATTGAAATGAAATTAGCAGTAGTCCACAACACACAGACTTATACTAAATATCTTATCTATATACCAACTTTATAACAAATTGGTACTCTGCGAGACAGATAAAATTTTAACTAAAACAAATCACTTGCCTAAATTGACCTACCAAGATCAGAAGTGAAAGTTGTGCCCTGATTACAGTACTAAAACAGGTGGATGTTGGAATTTGTCTCTGATTGTCAGTTGGTGGTACTTCCATAGTCAGATCTAGTACACTGTGATGTCATTAATATTTTAATTTATGATTTTCAAAATCTCACAAATTGAACTCACTTAATATTTACCACTCTTTAAGTGAACACATTGTTGATGAATTTCAATATTTCATTGTTTTAATATGTGTTTGTGTGTAGTTAGTTTTGGTTTTAATATTTCATTTTTAATAGGTGCATCACTTTTCACATTTTTTGTAAACTGCTGAGGGCGCTGTTTTCAAAACACGAAACTACCTCGTTCGGCATGTCTGGCCTGAGCAGACAGCAAGAGTCGTTGCAAAATTCACTTTCTAAAACACGACAGTTGTATTATGGCAATTTTAATCTATACATATCGATCTTTATTACTCCCTCTTTTACCAGAGAAACCCTGTCACCTACCACCGCTGTGCACTGTACTGTCGAGTTCGACGATAACATGGGGCGTCTGTTTACTCATTTTTACTGAGCTGTGGCCAGTTTTCCGTGTAATGCCGAAAAATATGTATGTAATTTTGAAACTTACCTCGCCTGCTTTGTATTGTCCTTGTTTTTTCGATGCAACCGACAGGAATGACAGAAATACCGAGACGGTACGAGTAAAACAGTGGGACGAATCGGGGAGCACAACTTTCCAATGGACGCAGCCATATTTGTTTACAAGGAATGCTGGGAGAAAACCTCTGGCCAACTTTGTTTGGTGACCACTGACGAATCAAATCATTCATTCATTCATTCATTCATTCATTCATTCATTCATTCATTCATTCATTCATTCATTCATTCATTCATTCATTCATTTAATTTATTTATTCATTCATTCATTCATTCGTACATTCATGAAAAATTGCTAAATGGGCTATAAAGCTTCATTCATTTCCATTGGTAATTTAGTAGCTTCAAGTTTGTGTAATCACAATCAATCGCTGTTTGTCCCCTACTCTGCCTACAGTAATAGTTTGCGTTTATACATTCTGTATAGTTAAATAAGAGAGACCTGGAACGGACAGAATACTGTGAAAACGAAATAATTTCTATCTGGTAATAGAGGGCGTTATAAACATAACTTTTCAATGACGCGCTACTTGGCGTGGGGCTAAAGGTATTATAATCACTCCCATCAACATGATCATCAACAGACTGTACAGTTTAGTGTGAAGATTGAAACAAAAACGTTGTTCTAAGACAGGTGTAAAATTGTAACGTATAATTCACTGACATTTTCATGAATTTTATATATTTGTACATTTGTAAATAATAATATACTAGTAATAAATAATAAATGATTTATTTCGAGTACCAGCTCATACACCAAAAATACTAAAATGATAATTCGATAAGCTTAATCAAAATGTAAATAAATAAATAAATAAATAAATAATAAATAAATGAATAAATGAATAAATATATAAATAAATAAATAAATAAATAAATAAATACATACATACATACATACATACATACACACACACACACACACACACACACACACATACATACATACATACATACATACATACATACATACATACATACATACATACATACATACATACATACATACATACATACATACATACATACATACATACATACACAAATAAATAAATAAATAAATAAATAAATAAATACACAAACTTTATTTCAACCAACCAAACGGACTAGGCCTGATGCATAAGATATGTGACTCTTATACACAGGCAATTGCTGGATGGACTCAATTTCGAGTTACTGAATGGATTTCTTGAAATTGTTGTTCAACGTAAACTCAAGTTCTCAGCCTGAAAGCATTCGGGGACCAATCGAATATTGTATAACCTCAAACATAGCAAGATATGTGGGTATATACATGTGCACGTGGATGAACGTTTGTGTAGGGTTCGTTATATAAAAACAGACTTAAGTATTTGCAACTTTCGGCTGTTCAGATATCAAAAATATCACGCAAATCAGCATACTTCACTTTGATAGATAGTGATTACCCCGAACCATATCATAACTGACTGCGATCAGGCGGTACTCCAAAGAAAAAAACAGAATTCATCTAACCACCAAAAAAACGTTGAGTGCCCCTGTACATATGATAACAGACAGAGACAAGCTGAGCGAGCGACAGATACTTCTCATATATCACGAACACGACGAGTTTGAGCCGTTAAAACAGCAAATCTTATTTAAAATCATTAATTGAATAGGAAAAAGCAATTGAGAGAAAACTAGAAGTAAGTGGTTTCGAGTTACATAAATGATACCCCGCTGCTTACCAGTTTTATCGCCCAGCAGCGCAGCACGCTGGGTGGTAACGTTCTCCCATCTGCGTCACCGTACCATTTTTGACAACGACTGTCAATTTTAAACTAAACTAGTCTTGTAATGGTACTACACCTGTATGGACAAACCTTAGCTACATATACATTTATGTCTGTAAAAGTTATTTATATAACCTGGTTGATTGTATTGACCGGTTCAAACCAAGACCCAGGTGTTTCAGAATAAAAATATAAGAAAGTCTCCTGGTTTTTTGTCAACTCTCTCTCTCTCTCTCTCTCTCTCTCTCTCTCTCTCTCTCTCTCTCTCTCTCTCTCTCTCTCTCTCTCTCTCTCTCTCTCTCTCTCTCTCTCTCTCTCTCTCTCTCTCTCTCTCTCTCTCTCTCTCTGACAAATGAACACAGACACACGCATGAACACGCGCGGGCTATTACGTACGTGTACCATTATGTAACACACTTATTAACAAAATAATACGGCAACAGATATATCTTTCCATTGTATCGACGAGCTCCTGAACTAATCATACAAAACATTGCGCAATGCAAACTATCCTATGTTCACATGCCTTACTGTGCTCAGGTGAACACACAGTAAATTAGCAATTATTCAAACAAAGAATGTCGGAGGCGGTCAAGTGTTAATTCTTAATGTGTCGATGCAAAGTGACAGGGTTTCCAGACGCTCGGTTAAAAACATTTAATTTATTGACAGTGAAGAGCAAGAATGCATTATGCACGTTATAGTGATCGCACAACACAGGGTATAAAGGTTGTATATTGACAACATACAGCATGACACGGGTTTGCCTTTGTAAATGCCGATCGGGCAAATAACTCTTTTTCAAAATTAGTTTATAAACCAGAAGATATAGCTTATCTTGTAGTTTGTAGTCTACAAGTGAACTGTAAATTACGGCACAAATAGAAATGGAATCACGAATGTCGAAAAGATAAGATTAGAAATGATGTTTGGTTGTTACTTCCATAAATCGAAATAAACTCTGTCTACATGAGACAGTAAATAAAAAAAATAGAGCAGGAAATAAAACATTATGTTACTGAGCTTTTACGGTCCATGTTTTTTATTTTCATTTTATTGCCGCCTATATCAGTATTTGATAGACAATAAAATGCGTTACGATGTATCGAAATCCAGAATAAACAAATCTAAAAGTAAACTTTTTACGTTCCAAAAATGACATTAACGCTTTCACCATGCATTTTACGACTCGAGAAATAAACATGAATTATATGTAGGCTAATCATATTGTTGATCTAACAACTTCTAAAATATACATTCAGACCTTTTTTTTAAGTTATAAGAAGGTATTTATTGAATAAGAGCGTATTCGTGTTTGTGTGTAGAGAGAGAGAGAGAGAGAGAGAGAGAGAGAGAGAGAGAGAGAGAGAGAGAGAGAGAGAGAGAGAGAGAGAGAGAGAGAGAGAGAGAGAGAGAAGCGAAAAGCATGTTAGAAGGGAATGAAATGTACCAATGATGATAAACGAGACAAATACATGAATATTAATATACACATACGTCACTATTGAAATGGACATAAAGACTTACAATTTAATACATATTATTGAAATACGAAAGACGTTTCGATAAAAACTACTTTGCTTTCATAAATACCAGTATATTAACACGATTAGATTAAAAACAGTTTAACTTGAAGCAATCAATATGCCTTGTAAAGTACTTCCAAAATCGTTTACATAATATTGTAAAACAGACCTTGTGAATTCACTTTACAACGGATGGGATAGATAGCCTCGACTCAATATGGAATAACATTTCTGTATGGGGTAAAATACTGGAAAAAACTACATACTTATTTTCGATCAGATACTTTTAAGTTGCAAACATTTTATTGTCTTTTGTCGGCAAGTATAAAAAATCAAAAGCTCTTTTTGGTATTGACCTTTCTGAATATGACGTCAGTGGTCAAAGGTCATTACTAGAGTCGAATAACTTTGTATTCCTAATTTCACATCCAAGTACAATACTCGTCCGTTTACCTAAATACATTTCCTTGCTATGTATGATTCATATACACCATTTCCTTAATTTCTTCCTACTTCCACTTTTTTATGCTTCTTTCTTCACGTCTTCAGAATTGTTTTACATCTAGTCTGTTGAAAAAAGAGAGAATACTGAAGTAATTGGCGTTGTGAAGTTTTTAAATCCTGAAAACACTAGGTCTATAATTTGTCTAAAGTGAATAAAAAGAAGAAAGTTGTTTCAATAAGTAAGTTATATCACAATGCCAGATATAAAACCATTTAGATAGCCATTTGCTGAAGAAAAACCACAGATTTGTAATTATGGATGTATGTCGAAATTAAACAGTTTTTCAAGAGTCATATTTACAG
The DNA here is from genome assembly GCF_964340395.1 of Glandiceps talaboti. Taxonomy (NCBI): domain Eukaryota; kingdom Metazoa; phylum Hemichordata; class Enteropneusta; family Spengelidae; genus Glandiceps; species Glandiceps talaboti. Next base: position 17,126,382 of record NC_135556.1, on the reverse strand, counting down.
TCACAAGAAGTGTCTGTACTCTAATAGTAAATATTTGTATTCCTAAATTGTGCACAGGATAATTTTTTATCATTTTATTGTCACAATGGTATGATTTATATTAAAATGGCAGACCAAATAGCACCTTGATATTGAAGTTGTACGTTGCTTTTTACTCTTATTTCAAAATTGTATACCTGTATTGATGGACAACAGTGTATCAGATGAAGTTAGGTAATACCTACATATAAACAGATGTAAGAATTAGAATCCAAATACCGTAAATATACATGTATTACAGAGTTACAGACGTTTATCAACGTTTGGAAAATGGATGAATGAATGAATGAATGAATGAATGAATGAATGAATGAATGAATGAATGAATGAATGAATGAATGAATGAATGAATGAATGAATGAATGAACGGACGGACGGACGGACGGACGAACAGACGGACGGACGGACGGACGGACGGACGAATGAATGAATGAATAAATGAATGAATGAATGAATGAATGAACGAACGAACGAACGAACGAACGAATGAATGAATGAACGAACGAACGAACGAACGAACGAACGAACGAACGAACGAACGAACGAACGAACGAACGAACGAACGAACGAACGAACGAACGAACGAACGAACGAATGAATGAATGAATGAATGAATGAATGAATATATGAATTATACCGCTGCTTGTTACAACTACACTAGCCACACTTGAGTTCATCCTTTACTTTAAATGCTTTATTTTCAACATGTAAATAAAACCAGGAGACAAATCTCTAGCGTTAATCTTCTTTATTTTTACCTTTAGCCTCGTATCACTTCACTGACATTATGCTCTACTTTCAAACGTTCCGGGCATTGAACTCGACAAATGTCTGCATTGTAACAAGCAATGAACTCATATTGTTTATATAATTTCAAGTTTTGAATTTTAGCCATCTCACCTAAGCTTATATGTTTATACCTTTTCTTCTCCTTCCAGAGTGAATAATACGTAAATTGTCTATCTTAAACCCTCGTTGTCTTTATTAAATCTCAGATATTTTGAAAGATAAAAAAAAAATCTCCAGCGCTAATATTTTTGGTTGTTTTGAAACGAATTTACAATAATTATCATTATCTTAGTATACGTATACTTTATTGTCATCATAGAACAAATGCAGTTTCATTAAACTAAGACAATTAGGATCATGAATATTTGCATATTTAAAATCACAAAATGTAAATTTCATTTCATGAAAAAATAGAAAACCATAAATGCACATAGTTGAGTGTGTTGCGTGAAAACCTGGCACTCAGTGATATCTGAACGTTGTCATTTTTCCCCAATAGACTATTTAGAGAGAAAAAGACACTTTTACTTACAAATACTTTATTTACATTCGGAAGAATGTATTTTTTCAGAAATATTTTTTTTTTTTGAAAAAACAACCATGGTTTTTATTCTCACCTTCGTTTTTATTCTTCTTTTAGATCGTAGCAACGTAACTTCCTATTGACAAGGGTTCTGCTTTACAGTGAGACAGTAATCATTGTGAATATTTTCATTTCGATTTGTGGGTGAGTTAATAAACACATCAAGCCACACGTACTATTACTAGATACGCAATTTTGTGAAGAATGACACAAAATTTGCATTGTGTAGCTATCGCATTGTGAATCTGTTTTAACATATTATATACGTTTCACGAAGTTTAGTGTTATCCATAAGTTCCATTATGTACGTTGTAGATGGTATTATCGATAACTGACAACGTGTCAAGTCATGCTCCGAGGAAAAGTGCTAACGCGGTGGGAATCAACACATCCAGAGGTCGCGTTTTACAGTCGCATGAATTTTTAAAGCATAATGAAATTTCGATTTATTAATTTTCTATACCTGCTTTCCAATAAATTCACACGCTATTGTCAGCCACTTGATACTGTGGGTAATTTCATAAGAAATTGTCACCATAATCACAACGAGTTTTCACTAGGGGTAAATTGGATGACAAAACTGATGAAACACAATTTTTTAAAGCCATGCCAATTGTGAACTTTATGATACATATTTGTTATTTGTACGGGAGTTTCTATTTGAAGCCCCCTTTCGTTTATGTATATATCATAACCTGGAAAGTAAACTCTAGGTATGTTCTATAACTGTACCATTGATAGGTGTGTTAAACCGTTGGTGTCAATCTGTGTGTACATAACATTAAGCCATCTACCTAAAATATGAAAATGTTAAAAATTATTACAATACTTATATGCATGAAAGGCGGTACCGTGCACAGTTTATACTCCACAGTTACAAGCTGCATTATTGGTACGATTTTTTTAGGACGGTTGACTTTTTTTCAGGGACATTTTCCGGTTGTTGATAATTCGCTTCTTTGCTTGCGACTGGTATCATTACTGCACACAAGACAAAAAAAAATATTCAGCAGCTTGTCAAACGATTTTACAAAAGTTATGTACAAGCCCCTTTCACATTGTAAGACTCCTAGTTTGACAAGCCGTAGTTTTCGCACCGGTTCGATCCATGTACTTTGTTGTACTGTTGTTTTAGAATTGTTCATTCTTTTGAACTTTAAAAAAAACACGCCATTCTAAATTACAAGGATGAACCGGTCTCTGTAAATATAATGATGCTAAAATCCAAGATTCGTTGAATACTTTAGTCCCAGTGTGACCAATTTCAATATTTAGTTCAAGAAAGAAATTACAAATGACATTAGCTGATAGGTGATTATTCTTGCAATGTGCTTAAAAAGTTTGTCACAGTATTATTAAGAAAAGTGGAATCTACAAACTTAAACCTGTATCAGCTATTACTGGGGTATTGTCTTTTCGATCAGACAACCAACAATGTATTCAATGAAAATTGTTAAATGACCAAGGATTACACATTATACATAGTGCTTTATCTACAGTACAGTAATAAGCTGAAATTGTTATTTAATTTTGGGTGCTGAATTTTTGGTGCGGACCTAAAAATAAATTTAACTGGATATTTGGCACCACATTATGTTTGCTATAGTATTACGCAAATATGCTTACACCTACAACACACTTTTTTCTTTTACACTTTTTTAGTTGCAATGTATTGAGTTACAAACACAGACTTTGTATAACGTTGATTTTTCAAGTAAGAAGCCTTGATAGAATCGTTTTATGAATTAAAAATCCAAAACAAATAACCAGTTCTCATCCATATCACTTCAAGGTAAGTTAGTCCGGAAAGCATTATAGGAATAATTAGAATTAAAAATTAATTTTTCGTTTTATCAAATCAAGCGATGTAATCAATATATCATTAACACGATATACTGTATTTCTGAACAAGTTAACTCACTTATAAATCATTATTATTATGTCAACTCTTCGCTCATCAAAACAGAAAGTGGTGAGTACGCGCTTTTCAGATTAAAAATGGTTTGATGATTATTGTATTTGGTGGTGGTGGTGGTGGTGGTGGTGGTGGTGGTGGTGGTGGTGGTGGTGGTGATGATGATGACGATAATGATGATGATGACGACGAAGAATTAAGAAGAATGAAGAAGAAGAAGAAGAAGAAGAAGAAGAAGAAGAAGAAGAAGAAGAAGAAGAAGAAGAAGAAGAAGAAGAAGAAGAAGAAGAAGAAGAAGAAGAAGAAGAAGAAGAAGAAGAAGAAGAAGAAGAAGAAGATGATGATGATGATGATGATGATGATGATGATGATGATGATGATGATGATGATGATGATGATGATGACAGCGACGACGATAATGATATGGTGGTGGTGGTGGTGGTGGTGGTGGTGGTGGTGGTGGTGTGGTGGTGGTGGTGGTGGTGGTGGTGGGTGATGCATTATCAATCATTATATTAATTCATGAATTAATATGATTTGTTGCCGTAAAACACTAGAACACCTGTCAGTGATATTAATTCATAAGCAGTATGATATGTACCTCGAAGGACACAATAACCCCAGTCAGTTAACAAGATTGTTCCAATCACTCATGTTTTGCTGGGCCAGGAAAAATAAGAAACACTGAGCATTATACAAACAACGTCAGACATACACAAAAAGACTATACGTCGTGTGCACGTGTACTTGAATGACTAAACGGTAGATTCGCTGGTTGCAACTCTGAAACGATTCTTACGGTCCACTGGGTTTTGGTCACATGCGTATTGTTCATATATATACTCCAATAAACGGAAACGTCAACAGAGCATCATCGCGATATATCTCCAGGGGTTAAAGGTCACCGTGAATGAGTGACAACTGATGCTTTGTTTTGGTGCAAGCATAATTATAAAACGGAGCGTGAAATCATGACAGAGGAGATAAAATGCAGTGTCAGACTCATTTAGTGAACTGACAACTTAAGCAGATACAGAGATCGACGGCCTCACAACTTATTAGTCGTCAATCTATCAATATTTGATGATCGTTTGATCGATTGATTATTGATCAATGAATTTTTTTTTAAATCGACACTAATTCCAAATCGATGGAATTAGGGGCGAGATCAATAGTTCAATGTAGGATTAAAAAGCTAAATTATTTCACTTTAGGGGTGGGGATGTGGTGTGATCTGTTTGTAACCCTAAATGCAAATATTTCTAAAAAAAGTGTCGTGAAATTGAGAAATAGAAAATTTTTAAATGCGTGGCACTAAGATAAAGTAAAGTGTCAACAAAAGAACGATTTTTCTTGACTACGTACTGGATTTGTATTCATAGCACTACATACTACAACACACTGATATGAAATTGATTGTGCTGTCCGAAACATTTTCAATTTTGGCCAATTTAGTTAGAATGGGGAGGGCCGGGGGGGGGGGGGTCTGGGGCATGAGAGTAAACTTAGGCCATTTTCTCCTGTGAGTTAGTTTGACGTGTTCTATATCATTCTGATGACGTATTCACTCTGTTACGAAACACCTTACTTGTTAAAAAGGATATCGACATATACAAATATGAAAGATGGTCCGCTGTAGTGATGAAAAGCTAAGATTAGAAATATATGGATGACGTAAGGACTCTGCGTGCGAGGTTATTACAAACCCAGTACATAACCAATAGGGGTGACAGGTCGCGGTCGTACAAAAGGACGTCGAATTATCCTCAATGTTTGATCTTCAGCTACATTCTTATACTGAAATCGTACACCAAGTTACTAAGTTGTACTGTTTCTATATTCACTGTCGTACAGTACACATAGCATTGTTATGAAATGAAATCTGCATCGCATTCCTACGGACATCTCAAAATATATAGAAAAGTAATAGATCAGCGACTGCACTATCAGAAAACACTCTCCTTTATAGAGTTTATTCCATCATCAGTTCTTCTCTCAAAAAAACATTTTGTTTTAATTTTTTAGTAGAAGACAATATACCTATGATGATATATATAGGACCAATGACGTTGTACATTAAGAATTAAGGCAACTCAATTTCATGATTACTTCGTCATTTATTTACAGAAATAGACAAGAAACGTAAACGTTAACGGCCCTGGTTGTGATAGCAGGATGATGGTATAATAACAAAGACACACACACAGACGGACAGACCTTCAGACAGACAGACAGACCTTCAGACAGACAGACAGACAGACAGACAGACAGACAGACAGACAGACAGACAGACCTTCAGACAGACAGACCTTCAGACAGACAGACCTTCAGACAGACAGACAGGCAGACAGACAGACAGATAGACAGACAGACAGGACCTTCAGACAGACAGACAAACAGACCTTCAGACAGACAGACAGACAGACAGACAGACAGACAGACAGACAGACAGACAGACAGACAGACAGACAGACAGACAGACAGACCTACAGACAAATAGTTAGTTAGTTAGTTAAGTTGGTTGGTTGGTTGGTTGGTTGGTTTGTTAGTTAGTTAGTTAAATGAATGAATAGACAGATATATAGGTATACACACACACACTCACACACACACACACACACACACACACACACACACACACACATATATATATATATATATATATATATATATATAATATAAATTTAAAATTCGATCTTCAGAAGCAATGTACACTTAATGTATTTTTTTCACAATCGTATAACAATTACAATTCAATATTTTGCCCATTCTTCTGTTGTTTTTGGAAGATTGAAAGTGTTATTTCATTTAGCTTGAGTTTGTTCACAACTTGTTAAGACAGCGCTCTATCAACACTGTTAAATTTTTTTTTAAGTTTAACTATAGTGATGTACGACTATTCCGTTGATTATAAAAGTGTCTATGAGTTCTTTGGAGTTGATGATATCTACAGGGTATACAGACTGAGTTTAAAACAAAAATAGACGAAATTAAAGTCATTCATTGATCTTGAATGATGGTCTGAAAATGAATACCCAATATATTAAGTATATTAATGACTTCCTTATCACGTATTAGATGTACTATGAATCTGTATCTGGTAAGCATATCAAAGTAATCTATACATTGCATTGTGTACAATGCACTAGACTTGGCAAGTGACATGTAAGAATTTTTTCTGCGTGTCTTTACTCATGTTTACAACCAATGTATTAATGTTTTATTTCTGTCTGCCTTTTTATTGAATATGTCTCGTTTCAACATCAAAGTGTGGGTTAATAGAGAAACCTGTCAGGTCCATGTTAAATGACACAGAACTCGTACATATGGCGTCCAGCAAATCCATGCTATAAAGTTCGAGTCAACAGAACTAACCTATGGGTTTACATGGTACAAATATTTCCGTCTGCCACAATTAAGTAATTATTTCACTCGGTTTGATATACACTCATAATCGAAATGCTAGTTTGAAAATGCACGAATCGAATGTAATGTTGGTGGTGGTAGTAGTTGGTCAAATGGAGACTGTGTCGGCGGACGCCACCGTTCCTGTTTTTACGACTAGAATAAAGGCATATGGCAACGGAGCCATTAAGTGCGTGTATCCCATTCGAACTTCAGACGGATTTGAAGCGTGTGTGAAGCAGGATGCATTGTTATAGACGTTGGGACTTGATATCTGCAGGGGCTCTTCTTGCATCCATGCACGGCAGACGTAATCGTGCAGACCCGAGTTGTGAACTACAAGGAGTCAACATACCAACATTCGTTGTCGACAGGAATACAATGAGTAATCATAGGTTACATGCAGTTCATATTGTATTAAAAGATACACAAAGGCAATATTATCCTGTTCCGGTGCAAACACACGGGGCATCGCTTGTATTGTTACTGAAGACGGTGACACAATTGCTGGGTCAACAACTTCAGTATGCCTGGCCTTTTCTTTCATGTCAGGCATGGAAGTATCAATCTGTATATACTTGGCGCCGTGTTACCCCTTCTCTAACACATAACCAACGGACGAACACAAAACAAAACACAATTTAGAATATTTTTTCACGTAACGAATCGTGGTTTAAGATTTCTTTACATTTGTAAATTAATTTGAAGAATACAGGAAATCAATAAATTTGATATTGGAGTTTCGGTCTCGACTTCAAAGATTGAAGAAAATAACAAGCCTTGAAAAATGGTCCCTGGTTTGTACATGAGCCAATTTCATAAGCTCACAACGACTCTTTCAAACCGATTATGTTTTTGAATGTTTTTGTTATTATCATAGAGAGAATTCTAAAGCAGTATATGGGTTAAAAGGAAAATATAGAAGGCCAGAAGCCATGCCATATGTACATTACCGCTACATTTCTCTTCATGTTGTTAAAAAAAATCTACAAGTCTGTCTTGAATTCACTATAATTCGGCAGTGAATTTTTTTTTCAACGGAAACCAAACCAATACTTAGGAGAATATAAGCTTGGAGAGATATATAGAAAGTTGCAGGTCCTAAAAAAAAGTTAGGGCAAAGTCGTGATTTTCTGAAAATGATTTATTTCTTTATTGGATTGAGGCAAATGGAACAGACATAAAGGGACGATTTTGCGTCCAAATCCTCACATGAAACTCGATCGGTACAGCCCTAGCGGCTGAGATTAAACACAATGCTACCCATAATGGTAATAGCAACATGCGGACTACGACTCTACATGGCCGCTCCGCCGAGTTGTTGCTATATATCCTTCCCCGTATTCTGTAGTATGCTAATTCAAATCATCGAACTGTGCTGGCGACTGATTATCCCTGTTATCGTTACCTTCATGTTTTAATTTTACCCTCTGAAGTAAAAATTATAGAATGGCCGCTCTTTCTGTTTCCGAACTTTGCTTGGCGACTAGCGCTGGGATAGAATGATCACGCACTAGCAGTTATTAGGCAACCTTTTATATCTGTTACGGTGAAGGATTTAACTCACCTCCATTCATTTTTCATGAAAGATTTGACTAGGTTGACATGGGTAATAGCTGTATCTAATTAAATAAGATGCAAAATGAAGCCACTGTTTCAGTTTATTGAAACCTAGTTTTAACCCTTTATTTTACACAAACCAAGTATAGTATGCATTTGGCTCTAATCCTGTTATAATATACAAATGAAATACAGAAACGTGATATCTTTGAAACTTTTACTATAAACAGTATAATTGCCAGTGCAGAATGCGGTGACACAGAGCAAGTTTTTTTTGTTAAAACCCACGAATGAACACTCCGTTTCAAATGATCGGCAAATAAAAGGATGAAAACATATACACTCAGATAGATGTTCTGGGTGATATTTGGTACACAAAGAGAAACAGAGATCCAAGGGTTATTGTCAAATGTCAGTCGTAGCCGTCAAGTCACCAGGTCTCAATTAGAATAGTCTATAGGAGATAAGGATCTCCCACATATGGACTGCACTAACGCTTACTTCTACCGCACTTATGGTTGCCATGGAAATATAGAAATCACCCACAGTCCCTCTGTGATATAAACACTCACTTCAATATGATCTGTGATTATGGGGGTGAAAGAAAGGACTGTAGATAGAAGATAAAACCATGTTTTTATTTGGAGTTCGACAATCTGTCAATATAGATATATCAATCAAAACTTACTTTTAAACAATGCCTCATCGTATTCTTAAAAATGCGTTTTTTATGTTATCGTTGGTAACAATTTCTGTTTGATAGCATTTTAATCTCGATAAATCTGTTTCACGATCTTTCAAAATCTTGACAATAATACTAAATGTTTGGATTTTAAAACGTGGTGAAAGTTCGTGACCGGATTACAATTGGCGAACGAGGAACATGATGCTTAGTGCATATATTGGTCAACTCAAACTGGTTTTAAAAAAAAGGTGTCTATTTTAAAAATTGTTGGCTTTGACGACTTAGGAGAAAGGAAGCTGGTGTAAAACGGGTCAAAATACGGATATGGCAGAAATCTAGAGGGAAATTAAGATACTCTAAGCTAGGCTTAAATCGTACTGGAGGTTTTGGAGTCTCAATAGTGAGATGTAGTAAAAAAACAAATGACGTGATCCCGAGTGAACAGAGGGAAAGTACCTAGTAAACAGAGAAAGTAAGGGGTGAGATCAATAATTCAACTAAATTCTTTTAGTTAGAACTCAGACTCCACCCCCACCCCACCCCACTCCTTCTAACTTAATTGGCGAATTGTGAAAATAAAATAGCTCTTTCATTGACACTTTACTGTATTTTAGTGCCATGCATTTACTATAGCGAAAATTCTGTATTATGGGGTACAAAATAGATTCAATTAAAACTGAAGTCTTTTTCGCAGGATGACAACTAAAATGTTTCATTGGTGGGTGGGTGGGTGGGTGGAGGGAGGGAGGGAGGGAGAGAAGGGAAGGGAGGGAGGGAGAGAGGGAGGGATGAATGCATGGAGAGATGGGTGGATGGATGGACAGACAGACATACATACAGACAGACATACATACATACAGACAGACAGACAGACAGACAGACAGACAGACAAACAGACAGATGACTGATTAATTAATGGATGAATATGTCGATAGTCACTCAATCGATCAATTAATAATCGATCAGTTAATGGCACTTTTTAACTTTCCCATTTATTCATTAGTTACACTACCCATCTATAACTGAATCTGTCAAATGGTAATATCAGTGATACAAAGCAACAACTAAACATCTAGTCATTCAGCTATCCAACTGGCCAGACGGCTACAGATAGTCAGTCAGCTATCAAGGTTAGTTAGTCAGTCAGTCAATCAATCAATCAGTCAGTCAGTCAGTCAGTCAGTCAGTCAGTCAGTCAGTCAGTTAGTCAGTCAGTCTGCCAGCCCTCCAGCTAGTCAGTCAGTCAGTCAGTCAGTCAGTCAGTCAGTCAGTCAGTCAACCTTTTATTCTTTCAGCTAGTCAGACAGCCAGCTAGTCAGTCAGTCAGTCAAGTCAGTCAGTCAGTCAGTCAGTCAGTCAGTCAGTCAGTCAGTCAGTCAGTTTGTCAGTCAGTTAGTTAGTTAGTTAGTTAGTTAGTTAGTTAGTTAGTTAGTTAGTTAGTTAGTTAGTTAGATAGATAGTGAGTCCATAAGTCGTATTTTTGGTTTATTTTTATCTTGTAATGTATATTCGATTGTTTTATGGTCAGAGAATGGAAGAATTTGAAGACGGTGATGTCATAATTAGATAAAGTATGAAATTAATAAATTGCGCGATTTTAAAAAAGGAAAAATATTTGATTATAATTTGTTGCGTTTTTGCGTTTTCTCGCAATTATGAATGGTACATATACAAAATCTGCAATTCTGTGTTTAACAAAACCTTGACTTATGACGTCACGCTTAATTGTTGCGAAACGACCGGGTGATGTATTGAAACACACGTAGTGATTTCCTGGTGTGTGCACGCATGTGTGTGTGTGTGTGTGTGTGTGTGTGTGTGTGTATGTGTGTGGGAGGGGGGATGGGTGCATGACTAGGAGAAAATGCGCAAAGTAAAGAAAGATTGGAATTCGGTAAAATGTACGTCATATCCGCTTAAGTCAGAGGGCATGGTACAAGATTATATTGGTAGATTTAGAAAAGCCAGGAGTTTAAACAACCACCTGCACAGCAATAGCAACGGGAAGTCGTCACGAAAATGAAAACCATTATTTTGACGACGAAATAATCTTATCTAACAGTGAAAGCTGAACGGAAAAAATATAATACACAAAAAGCAGAACTGGTCATAGATTCAGTTCATTTTTTTTGCAAGATTAGAGAAACGCAAATATTACAAAGAGGTTTAAAATATTACTAACAGTTGAACGAGAAGGAAGAAAAATGGTTGCTTATTACTATGTATTATATAAAATACGACCAACATAAAAGATGGAGATAGAACGTCGATAAAATAGCTTTTGAATTGTGTCGTGACAAATCAAGTTAGTTCGAAATAAATCAGTATGCGTTTCTCTCATGGTCTATAAGTAGGTACACCCAGCACATTGTTTTAAGAAACTAATACGTTATGTGTTTAGTAGAAGGTACTTCTCCGCTGCAGCAGCACTTAATGACTTCGAATGCGTCTTCATTTCTCTGTAGTGTAATTTGTTCAATTTTACTTAGACTTTGCGAGGTCAATTGCCAAGACTCAGACGGGTAAATGATGCAAGCTTAGTCCTAGATGAAATCTCATAAATCCTGATATTTCCGATGAGGAAGTGAAAAATGACAGCGGCAGGAAATCCCTGACATGAAAACAACGATGGATGTTTGGTAGCACGGGAATTCCTTCATAACACTGACCACTGAAGAATAAAAAAAACTCACTTTTCTAGCATTTCAACTCAACTCCAATCTAATCCTAAACCTAAATTGGTTATTTTATTATCCCAAGATTGCAGTTTGAAAGAAAACAGTTCTACCGCATTGTATGTTTCTTTTTGTTCGTTCCCATTACGGTGGTTTCTCCATGAAACGTACATCGCGGCGGTTTATCTGTTCCGATGGACAGCGATTGTTTTTAGCAAATCGGCGAAAGATGTTTAAAGTGGTGGGACGGGACGAAGCCATAGTCTCCGTCATTCGCCCTTGATAAGATCTTAGTTGTCACAATGCGCACTCTACAGTGTATTTTCCACAACAGCTCCATAACAATAGAATTGATGGAAGGGGCGTTCTGTTTGACTGCCCGTTCTAAGGAGTCGACAGCTTTTCATCACATACGTCCACTGTTTACATTTTTATCTATATCGGCTGTAAAACCAATCTTGTTCAATTTAGGAACGTTGTGGCTCTCCAGGAATCACGCATCTCCTATCTATTGTTTGAACTCCTCCGCTGTATCAATTTTCATCGGTTCATTTATCCCAATAACAACTGGCGAATTCAGATTAACAGACTCAAAGAAAAAATATTCGGGGTGTCAATTTCCCTTTAATTTATCTCAGACTACAGTTAACTGATTTTACTGCCCATTATGATATTTCTGTTCATATACATTTCATTTGATTTTTAATTTTGATATTAAAAAACGGGATAATTCAAAGCACAATCGAAATATAATTCTGAAATAAAATACTTGTTTTATATATATACCCCCCCCCCCACCCCATCCCCGTATTTCATATGATTCCATCATGGCCAGCATTATGTAGGCTAACAACTAGTTCTCTTTAACATTAATTTTGTTGAATAACTGATTCGAACATTAATCTGAAATCATCAAGGCTGTTTTCTATAATAGCGTTTATTTTTTTTAAATGAAATTAATTGGCTATGTTTTAGTTTGTTCTATACTTGAGTAGAGAATTGCAAATAAGAGGAGTTGAAATGATGAAAGTATATTTTGTATCGTATTAAGTTAATCGTTGAGTTGCGATACATAGGAAATGCAATAATGCTGTGAGTAGTCGGTTTGAACACAATACATCATTGTAGCATAATGTAATTTACTATTCGTAAATGTTGCCCGTCAGTGTGTCGTCTCTCAAACTGACGCCCGTTGTTCTTAATGAAATTTCCTGCTCCGTGTCAGTAACGTTCGTTTCGCCGTATTAGTGCACTTATCAGAGTCATATTTACCGTGACACTAATGGTTGGGAAACGGCTTTTTGCACATTATAAAATGTAATGAAAGCTAATGAAATTTATTCCACCCGTGACGACGACATTACCCAGGCCTTTTCACAAATCCCGAAATCGTCTGCATATGGCGAAACGTCACCTAGTCGTATATTAATAAGACACTGATTTTGTCAACAATTATCGATATTTTTTTTTCTCAGTGACCAGGATACATATAGCTCGTAGATTCGAATTCGTGTCTTACAATTAGAATCATGTTTTCTTTTTCCTTCTATCGTCAAAGTACATCTTGTTTTATCCTTAGGCAATGCTCAGTACAATTCTTTAGTCGGGTCCGTTCTCCCTTTTTTTTACCGAACCGTGGAGTAAACGCACTTAAGTCGACTGGGGCTACGGACATCCCCTAAAGAAGAGCCGACAACATGGGATAAAAAAAACCGGAATTTTTGGGACAGTTTTTTTTTTCAAAGAATAAATTACACATATTAAGTAAACAAAACTTAATTTAGAATTTTACTCTTTTTTGAACGAAGGTGGAAAATACAAACATCTTTCTGTTTAGGAACTTTATATAAAACGAGTTATTTTTGCTAATTGTACTTTGTTTCACATGTTACTATAATTATGAAGGAAGTGAACATCGCTCCATTTTCCTAAGAGTCACGCAATATTTACAATGCACGAACGGTCAGATTTGTACCGTCTGCTGTGTTTGGCGCCAAGGTTTAAACGGTGGCAGGTTCTTTGAAAGAAGGCAGAGCGATCACCAAGGTATATTGGAGACGGCTGTGAGCCGAGTAGACACACCTACAATGACACCCCGACCTTACCAATGTGACAGTTTGCAATGGTTGTTATTAAATATTTAAAAAGAACCCCTCATTGTGTGAGAGTTTGAGAAGTGACTGTTCTGTGGCACCAGTTCATAATAACCAAACCCAACAAAGTCCCTAAATACTACGATGTTGATCTATTCATGAATAACGTTTAAATTTTATTCAATTTTACAATATTTTGTGTTTGTAAAGATGTTCAGTAAACTTTTGCAAATAAAATGTTACATTGTTATTGAATTATATAGATATAAATCAAAATAATTTTGATTCAATCGAGTTTCTACTCTAAAATATGATGGCGCAGATATTAGGATGTACTAAAAAAAGGAATCACATGAAAGTACATTCTGTAATTTTCAAATACTAGAGTATAACGATTTTGAAATGGCGTCTAGACGAAAGGAGGTCATTTCCGTGGTTTTGGGTAAAGGAAATGTGTTCATTTAAAAAGGAAGGACTCGTGATATCTGTCGCCTTCGGCTAAAGGGAAATCTTTGGGTAAATATGGTACGACATTTATAAGCAAAAACAGTCGTTTGATGTTAATCTAAGACGATATTTAGCACAAATAATACAACAAAACAAAAATATAAACACCCTATTCAAATATAAGACAGATTTTTTTTCAATGACATACTGACAGATGTATCCTAACTATTGGGTTCACCATCCGAGGCAAAAACCACAAACAAAAAGTTTTTTATCCAGAAACTATCGATTTTTAGTAAAAGTAAAAGTCGTCTTTAAGAAGTTTATGTTGTCGAAATAAGTGTTTCGTGTACTAAACTGGATTACTACATTTAGCCCGCCTCAATTCCAACTATCCCTACAGACGGTGGCTGAGGTCACGTGATAACAGGACGGGGAGAGTGAGGGTAATGCAAGGTGACGTACAGTAAGTCGATTCAACAATATACCTTTTAACGAACGGGTCCCTAAGATGAAAGAATGACTAGCGGGATTTTGGTGGACACGTCTTTCTAAATTAGCTCTAATTTAGCAATCCAACAAAACAAACCATATAACGAATGTATCATGCCCGTCAAGCCGTCAAAGATATGACGGCCTACTAATTCTATCAGATGTGTGTTTCAAGTGATTAGATTGCTGGCGACTTTTGCAAAAATGGTCTCAGCCAAAAAAAAATCTGTAAAATTTGATACGATATGGTGTTTTAGTTACGTTTTCTTGACGAATTATTTGCTCACAAAATGATCGGCAATACTGGGTTTAATTAGAATATTGTGTTGGAGAGATGTTCTGACTTCAATATTTCTATGGCGGAGTTTGACGTAATTGAAAACTGCTTCTAGGCATGTTTGCTGGATTCAATATTATGTGAATTATTCTATATTGTACTAAAATTACCGCCACATCTGTGTGGTCTGAACCATCAACTCAAAATTTCACTTTTTGCCATCAATCTGTTTTCATCTACTAATAACGATGTATTTGTTGACATTGGAGATAAAAAAAATGATGGAAGGAATATTGTTGTTGTTTTCTGAAGTGTGCGAAAGAATTATCCGTATCGTCGGATTTGCTTTGATAGGTTACAATGTCACGTCAGGGTTTATTCGTTATCTGATACGTCAAGTTTAAAATCTGAATGAAATAACATGTCCATTGATAAATAAAAACTTAGTGAAAGACCATAGCCGTATTCAAATCTGTTGACGAGCCTGTCTGTCAAACTGTTTCGATACGACATTCAACAGACTGTGAACACACAGATATTTCGTATAACAAAAAAAAACACGTTTCAAAAATACTCATCTATTAAGGAACGTAAATTTAAGTTCAACAAAGAACAAATTATTAGAAATGACGTTAAAAGTTGTGTGTGTGGCGTTAAAAAACTGTACTGGGTTCCGATAACGTTAAACTAGGGATCGTGGTAGCAGGTGCAGCAAGCAGTTCGAACATAATATGCCCTTCGGAATATACCTACCTCTCCAACAGACGACTTTTTCCACGACTGAAAACACTTGATAAAACGATCCCTGAGCCACGTCAATCGCCGTTATCCATTACTTCCATGCTTCTATGCTGGTATTGAGCCTGTATTTTATGAAATGTCGTGATTTGAACGTCTATTCCGTACAGCGCGCCGGCGACGAATGAAGAGATCTGTACACACACACATAGAAGTGTGAGAGCTACACAGACACACTCAGACATTGGCACATAAAAGATTCAGAACTCTAGCTATCTTAGTTTTGTCAATGGTTATAACCTCGCCACTTCCGCAACAGTCTACACCAAATAAAATAAACATTATCCTGACGATTCGTCGACATTTCGATTTGAATAGAATAAAATATGTAGAACGTGGCAGTATAAGTAACCATTTTATAAACGTTAGCTATTGATTTGAAATGTGCAACGCCATTAAACGCCTACTTGCACATAGTCTGTACGGATACGATTCCATGGGATTACTACGAAAAAAAACACACGTTACAAAACAGTCATGTTGTCATGACAACAATGCGTGAGTTTTAAAACGAAACAAAAAGTTTGTTGTGGTAGATTTGAATAATTTGAATAATTTCAAAATATTTTCCCTAACTGTTGAATCTGTGTAAGTGAATGCCTGGCGAGGAAATTATCAGTCTTCCGACAATATGATATTTTGACTCTATATACTTGGTTTTTAACTTCAAGTTTGCTTTTTGATTTGTATTATTATCAATGTTATCAACGTTGTAAAGTACCTATGTCCGTTGTGTGTACCGCTGTAAAGTATTGTCTTGTACCAACCGATTTACCAAAGACGATCACAGCAGGTCAAGATTTTGAATGTCCAGTACAATAAGTTTTAATTAAATGACAATCACGGAAGATACAAAGGGAGTCCCGAGAACATAAAGCGTTCAAAGAAAACCATCAAGTAGTGCAAATGAAATTGATAAACGATACGGACCAGTCTTAAAACCGTAACAAAGACACTGGGTTGACCGTAGGCAAATTTCATCTCCTATTGTATACACATCTATCGAGCTTCTACAGGGAAATATAGCCCAGATCAATAATTCAGGATCATAAATAAATTAATGGATGATTTTCCAGTTGGAGTGCTCGCTCAAAAGACTTATTGCCTTCCACCACTTAATGCGTTCCCAACCCATCATTGTACCATCCTACACAGCAGATGGCAAACCTTATCTCCAAACTCCAAATACAAGTAAAAAAATATTCCCAATATTTTAGTTATAATCCACATATCATGGTTTTATAAACGATCGCAACCTTTCAACACAAATTTTAATCTTTCAGATCTCAGTTCTGGAGGTGACTGATAGAAATGGTACTTGTGTTGCTTCTTCCTCCGTCACAAGCTATCTTACCTCCGTAATTGGTCGAAATTTAGATTCCCCACTTTTATTTTGATGGGGACTTAAAAGGGAGAAAATTGTTTGGGAGTAGAGGTCCCTAAAGAATTCAATAAATTCAACATGGGATGACCGAGGCCTGTGTCACACATTCTAGCTAATATAAGATACAGTATTTGAAGTCTCTGGAGTGTCTGTGCCGTGGGTTTTGTGCAAAGTAACCCGACAATTTTGAATGAGTAACTGTCCGGGTTAGTTACTTTCACAGTTACGGAATTCCCCGTTGTTGATGAGTTCGTGAATCTAGCAAATCTTCAACCAAGCCAAGGTGTCAATTCTCACCATTTTAATCGTTTGTTTCAAACCATCAAGCCGACGATGTCCCAATTTCCCGTTATATCCGAAAAGACGTTTGCAGATAAAAAAAAAAAAAAAGCACAACAAAACGTCAAGTAATGTTTATCAGTCAAATTCAAAATAGTAAAAAATACAGATGACAATCTAAAATATAATGTAAACGGTAAACAGACCACGTTTTGAGTCACCATATCATATAAAACGTTGCAGT
Source organism: Glandiceps talaboti (assembly GCF_964340395.1). NCBI lineage: Eukaryota > Metazoa > Hemichordata > Enteropneusta > Spengelidae > Glandiceps > Glandiceps talaboti. Next base: position 17,108,717 of record NC_135556.1, on the reverse strand, counting down.
TTTTACGTTGCAGTTTTAATAATTATAAGTTTTATTAAAAGACGTGCGTTTTTGATTAGCTGACTTTAAAAGGAATTTAGAAATTTTTTTCGAAAATTGTAGATCTTATGTCATTTCACCCCAATATGTAAATTACCATACAATCTTGACCCGATTAATACAAAATATTGTAAACCAATTAACATTTTTAAAATTAACAAAAATTCTCAATTTTCTTATTTATCTGGTTTGATGTCTGCTCTACTAACACTAACGTCCCGCCATTTAACCCGCACATATAAACACTTCTCGAAATGTATACACACTCAATGTTGTTTCAGTAGATTCTAATAAGTTTGAATATGGACTTGGATGTTTGATGTGCGATTGAACACAAACAGTACTAAAGCTACCTTGTCACCCAACACAATTTATGCCCATATATGAATTATGTATAACTATTATGTTCATGTAGAATGAATAAAATGATATGTATTTTTAATTTTTTCATGGAAAAACTAAAAAATTAATATAAAATCTGAAAATTATTTTGTGCGAATACCAATTTTTGAGTTTTGAATTATATCTGATTTTGTGTGAAATCTCCACCACGTTAATAAGATAGAATTTTTATGTCTTGGCGGGAAAACTTGGAAAATAACCTGGAAAAATCATAAAAGATATAAGAATTATGCAAATATTTTTGAAATAGTGTACGAGTTTTGAATTGTACCTGTCAATTTTCTAGAACGAATATTTGTGTAGAGATAGAGCGAATTGACAATTTTCATCTTGAGACCGTTTCCGAACCATTCATGAATCTAGGTGCTATATATAGCGTGAAATATATTCGAATTTACTATTGACAGGTGAATGTATTCATAAGAAATACTATTGAGTACAACACAACAATTCAACCTCGAGATGAAAGCAAACATGTCTACACAAAAAATACCTTTCCACCTTTATAACTATCCACAAACGAAATCGATTCATTGTAATCAAATGTACGCCGGTGTCACTAAGGATATTAAATGAAGTGATGTATGTAGCAGGAAACTGTTGTTGTTTTAATAGAGCCAAAATTATACACAGAAATTGAACGATTTGAATAGGTGAGAATAACACAAGCTGTAGTGTGATGGTATAATTAATAACGATAATTCACTTTGCCATGCCCTTTGAGAGACCTGTTCTATAATTTTCACATAATTACTACTATCGTTGGGAATCAGTCTCAACCACTCTAAGCTCGTTCATTCCTTATATGGAACGTGAATATTGAACAGGTGATAAAAATTTGATTAATTTCGACACAACTCTTCAAAGAGCGATAAAATATGTCATTTATTGAATAAAAGGTTCTCGTTTCCCCCATGTGATGACGTTTTCAATTTCGACATAAAATTTTAAACATTTCCCATTTATAGTAAATAAACTGACGGTGCAGGCTGCTTGAGACAAATACTTTCCTTTAAACGCAGTGTAAACACGGGGTTTATTTATGATAATATTACAGGCGACTTTATAGTAACGCGAGTATGAATCATTGACGAGGTCCCAGCCTTTCAGAGTCCGAACAATTGATGACAGGTTCTTGGAGTAAATTGATCGAGTATATGCCACTATTGGGGTCCCTGTCTAACAATCAACAAATACGTTTAATACTGCGATGCTATGGACGTACTGTAGCAATGTATCATTGCATGTTACACATCATAAGCTGCCATTTTGAAGACGTACATACATGCACTGCTACACATGGCGAGAACACGGCAAAGCAAAACAGACACATTTGACTAACCTTTATTCATTAATGAATAATACTAATACACTTCAGGGATTATTTCATATCTCTAATAAAAAATAGGTATCGGAAAATACAAAACGGTTCAGAAGCATATTTCCCTTGGAGTTTGCTCCACACAGTTTATTTCCCAACTTTCTCCAACCGGTTTGGTTTATTTCATTCTCATTGAACGAACTATACTTTTCCCTGCTGTATTCAACGCTTTTAAGCAGCGAGATTTTTATTTACTGATATTTGAAAATTAATGGATTACATTTTGATCAGCACCGTCGAGGATGGTCTCCTCAGATGATTAATTCTCTTATCAGAGAATGTAATTGATAGTGTTTACTCTTCGTCGACTGTTAATTCTACTCCTGACGGGAAGTTTTCAATGGAAATGAATCGAAGACACGGTCATCAGGTTTTGGGGTCAATAAAGATCATATTTTTAATGGGCATTACTTAGCAACACAACAAGCAAATACGGACAAACAAAGTCTTCTGATAATCTTGGACAGCAACACGTTTTTATTTATGACCATTTCTTTCCCTTGTCGAAAAAACTAGTAGTTTACGATGAAACACTCTGATGACCTACAGATGAAACAACAACAGGAACATGAGCACCGGAGAGACAGAGTGAGACATAAAAAACATGTTTTGAAACACCCAAAATTCGGGTGTAGAATTATCTTTTATATGAAAGAGTTGTTACATAAAAAAGTTTGGTATTCTTATCTGAGTGTTTTATTTTAATTCCTTGATTACAAATTTAAGTGATTTCGGCCTCTGTCGAAGGTATAAAAGAATGAAATTAAATGTATAAATCAAACTTGTTGTTAATAATAATGATAATAATAATAATAATCTTCATTTATACTGGATAGTTTAATATTTAAGTATATAAACACTTGTCTCCCAAGAAGCCCAGTGAGGACCATCCCTAATGTTAATGCAGGAGGAAACCGGAGTACCCGGGGAAAACCTGTTTGTTTGTTTTTGTTTGTTTGTGTTTAAAACTCACAATGACTTTTTTCGCCACGGGTTTACTCATTTAAGCTATGCTTTTTTCCGCTGTATTGATATATACATTCAAATTCAGTAACATTTGAATGAATGAATGAATGAATGAATGAATGAATGAATGAATGAATGAATGAATGAACATACGAATGAATGAACATACGAATGAATGAATGAATGAATGAAATTTATTTCACCAAATAACAAAATAAGCTACACTTTCAAAGAGCATGCATATGATACAAATATACAAAATGGATACAAAAGAAATACGCAATTGTTATCTGATGTGAACCATGGAAATAGTTCAGTGGAACTAGTCTTGTCCATGGCCTGTACAATTGTTATCTGATGTGGACCATGGAAATAGTTCAGCGGAACTAGTCTTGTCCATGGCTCGTTCATACAGTACCGTAATGCTAGTCAGCAGTATCCTTTTTAGCAAAACGACATGTCATGACGATATTTTTATTTTTTTTTAAAAAGTTCAAGTTTGACACCGTTTATAATGATGCTGCTGCAATAGACATTCGAAACACATCAGAGAGAATACGAAGCTAGGGGTTTGTTATCAAGTCAACGAGTCGATTCTCCCAAGTGTCCGCATATCTATTCCTCACCAGTCGTCTGTTCCATCATTTTACTGCTCAATATGCACACTCACTGTTAGAATGTAGTAACAAGAAAATACGCACGTATCGTGACAGTTAACTCATGGTTTCTTATCAATACTTTCGCGCCAGTTCATTTTGCAGTTGTGAGTATTTGTAATGCGTATAGTTAACAGTCACAAAATGCATTACACTCACGAGGGACGTGACAATCTTATTTTCCCCGCAAATTTTAAGTAACAATTGTATTCCCGTTTTTCGTTTGTATGTTTTCAAGTGATTAGTAATTATATTTCTAGTTTCATTCTCGTGCTAAAGGCGCGAAAACCTAACATACAGTATATTCTTGCGGAGCGAAAAAAAAAAGGAACATTGATATGCGATATTATTTCTGCGTGGGATGCGACGGCAGCTTACTAACACCTCAGACCATTATAGAAAATTCTATCAATTCTATAGTGGTCTGAGCTAACATCAAACTGTTGTCCTTTCTTTAAAAAAAAGTAGTTTTTCAGTATCGCAGTTCTATAGTTCGATGTGTGAAATCTAAATGTGAAAAATAACACAAAAAGTACCACAGCGCATCTCGTGGTTTACTAAGCATTTGAGTAGGCACGTGATTGTTATGTCAAAGAAAACAGTTACAGAATAATGCAAGAACCCAGAAATTTAAACTAGAAACCCCAGAACATATAGGAAACTTAAAAGGTGAATAATTAGCATAATTAAAGTCTGCAATATTTTTTTCTATTTTTTTTTCAATCGATTCATTTATGTATTCCTTTTTCATTTTCAGCATTGAATTTTAAGATCATACTTCCATGTATGTAGTAGGAAGATTGGCAAGAATGCATATTCAAATCACTAAACATATCATAGTGAAGGACATGTCAACTGGCTCTAATAGTCTAAGCGGTAAGCTAACGAGACTTCATGCCAAGCCTTTTGAATAAACGTTATCTCAATACATTTTAAGTGAATTGAACAACATAACATTCAGCAAGAATGTATCGAAAAACTTACAAATTTGAATATTATTTCTATAAGAATTACACAAAACAAATTTATCAGATAATTAATATTTGACTAAATCGTGTAATAAGTCAATTACAATATTTAAACACGTTGGGTTGTTGTATAAGGCTGTGACAGGACGTAAGTTTCTCGGTCATCCAGTTTTCAACAGCCGTATTTCAAAATGATAATTATAGGAAAGTTCCTAGACACTGAAACTTTGAACGTGTGACTGAAGGAAGCTGATAAGTTCATGTGTCTGTAAGGTCAGGTTGTTCTGAAAAGTGGTTCAATCTATTGACAAACACTAAATTTTGCAGTCGAAACTTTGATGTAACAATTCGGGCAACGCATGGGGTTGTATGTGGTTTGAACATAAGTTAAGACCCTACACGTAGAGGGTTGTAGGTTCGATCGATCTGTCGATCGGTCAATTAAGGTCAGTCGGTGGGTGGGTTGGTATGTTGGATGGATGGTTGGTTGGATGGATGGATGGTTGGTTGGTTGGTTGGTTGGTTGGATGGATGGTTGGTTGGTTGGTTGGTCGGTTGGTTGAATGATTTGCAGTATCATATAGGTTCGCTTGTTGGATACCTACACTTCGTTGAACTACATGAAGATGTTATATGCGTTGTATTTGCATAACCGTGTTTACAGTAAATTTAGGATTTTTCCTACTTCGACAGGCAAACATCCTGTGACGATACCAGTTTGCTGTATTGCTGTAAGTAGATTGATCTTATTACAAGAATGGACACGTATTAATATAGTTGATCCAACACATTACAATTAGTCAAATTAAATTTTAAGGGCGTTATTTACAAAGAAGACTTCCTCAATTAGCTAAATAACAATTTCAGAGAATAAAACGTAAGTAAATAAAAGTAGGTGGGTTTATACGTGATTAAGTAGACGTATAGACTATAAAATATAATTTAATTTATGGAGATAGTCTTGTTGGTAAATAATACAATATCTGTATCCGGAAATTGATTCTGATCATTTTAATACAGTTGTACTTTTGATCTACTAGTACCTACTAGAGGATATTTATCATGTTCATAATATTAATACAATTATCTCATTTAGGTCGCATTGCAACCATCACAGGGTGTTTTCATGTCAAAGGAAATACGTGTATCAATGAACTGGTCTGTCTGTCTGTCTGTCTGTCTGTCTGTCTGTCTGCGTCAAATGTTGACTGCTTGTTAGCCGATCCGCCAGACTATTATCCCCCCCACACACACACTCTCTCTCTCACTCTCTCTTTCTCTCTCTGCCCCTCTCTGCTTGTCTCATCTGCGTCAGTCCCCGCTGTCTCTGTCTGTGTCTCTGTCTGTCTGTCTGTCTGTCTGTCTGTCTGTCTGTCTGTCTGTCTGTCTGTCTGTCTGTCTATATGTCTGTCTGTCTGTCTGTCTGTCTGTCTGTCTGTCTGTCTGTCTCTATGTCTACCTGCCTGCCTGTATGTCTGTCTGTCTGTCTCCCCCTCCCTCCCTCCCTCTCTCTCCCTCAATCCCTCCCTCCCTCCCCCCTCCCCCCCCTCTCTCTCTCTCTCTCTCTCTCTCTCTCTCTCTCTCTCTCTCTCTCTCTCTCTCTCTCTCTCTCTCTCTCTCTCTCTCTCTCTCTCTCTCTCTCTCTCTCTCTCTCTCTCTCTCTCTCTCTCTCTCTCTCTCTCAATATATCGTCTAGCTGCCCATGAGGTCATACAGTCATTCCATACCTAAATTTCCTCTCCAAGGAAACACATTTTAGCAGATATTAGAGAATTGTATTTATATAGCCTGCTCACACGTCGTTAATGTTTTTTTTTCCAAAATAAAAAATGTAACTACTCCAGACTCTGGTAAATTATCATCTTGGTGAAAAGAATACATCAAGGTCAAGTTGAAAGTTCTACAAGCAGATTGAAATATTCCTACGGGATTTACAACGAGTAACACTAAAGTACAACTGCAGACATCAGACCGTGGACGATGGAATCTGTTACAAACAGCGAAAGTAAACATACACATGAATTGGATTAATAAAACTTGGCACAGCAGCATGAGACTTGTATTACATTCCAACATTTGATAAGAACAGTGTTATGGCTTCTTTATATGTGCATGAAATGCCAGAGGAACTGGAAATTATGTAAAGTGGCCATAAAAATTTTTTTTATCCAATGACAATGTAACACAAGTATCTGCATTTCCAACATACTGTGCCAAATGTTATTAATTCAATTCAGTTTACTTTTCCTTGTTTGTCTATGGTCTGACGTCTGCAGTTGTAAACACTATGTGCTACACTCGTTTATAGCCATTCATATCAAGTGTAAAAGTATACTGTTTGAATTGGTTTATTTACAAGCCTAGTATGCGGCCTTTCTAATGTGGTCAATAAGCAAATGAAACAGTATACTTTTACACTTGATATGGATACTATAAATGATTGTGGTACATACAGAAAATGCTTTATTTTGATGTTTGGTTTTGTAATTTAGATAATGATGATGGAATCCCTTTGTCTTATTTTAACGTGGACATTTTTCACTAGTGCAGTAAGCCACTTGTTTGCTTATTACTAGTGCAATGTGTTTATTGAAGTTCAGGAATCGTAGATATTTATGTACAGTATAGTTCTTTTATTAATGTTAAACCGGAGAGAATGAATTGCAAGGAGTTACTGTAATGATAACAAATTTTGAAAAGATGGATGATAATGTGTTTAATGTTTTTATACAGGTGTTCCCCAACATAGTGTTGAGTGTGTTTTGAAATTATGACCCCCTTGCACGGGCCTAGAACGGCACAATGGACTTCTTCTTTTTCAACTCGCCGGGTAGCACACAATCCCTGGTTGCAGCCTCTGTGAGGTATTCATGCGTTTAAAATAAACTTTATTTAGACAGGGTAGCCTCATAGATAAAAGCCTTTTTTTCGTTTTCGTTAGGGTCGATATATATATATATATATATATATATATATATATATATATATATATATATATATATATATATATATATATATATATATCAACATATATATATATCAACATCAACATCTCCTGACGAGTGATTTACTCACGAAACAGGCTTGTAGAGACGAAAAACCCGACTTGATTTTCTTCTACCCTCAACATATATATATATATATATATATATATATATATATATATATATATATATATATATATTTTCCCTTAGATTGGTTATATATATATATATATATATATACTTATATATATATATATATATATATATATATATATATATATATATATATATATATATATATATATATATATATATATATATATATATATATATATATATATATATATACTTATATCCTATCAGGTCCCAAATTAAACAGTTAGGTTGACTTGGACGCAATATAGTGGTTGCAATCTTACCCCAAAAACCTTCCAGAATCAAGTGTTGGAAGCAGCGATTCTCTAATCGACAACTTGTAGATTCCAAGCCAACCACTCCAGCCATTCGACCATTATGTATATGAAGCCATATCTCACATAGGTTGTTAGATTTCAGGGGTAGCAAATACCCTAATTTTTCTACATTAGCTCTTGCCTTGCCAAAGTGATTCTTAAAATATTACACAAACTTGTAAATAAAACCAATCTAAGGGAAAAATGATTGTCTAACAGTCATACATACATATTATGTAAAATAGGTTTTGACCAGACAACATTTTCTAGTAATATCTTGTATATGGTCAGTTTAAATTTGAAATTAGTACACATTTATATGATTAGTAGAGAGTGTTTAACATACAAACAAACAAACAAACAAACAAACAAACAAATCTAGAATTAAAATGAAACATACATGTTGAAATAAAAAAGTAATGATATGTCGTTCCGGTCAAGGTTTTTTATCAAAGTCTCGCCTCAAATCCCGTCTGAAAGTATCGCCGGGTCGCAGGTCTCGTCTGAAAATCCGACCGTTTTATTGGTAGGGGTTATGACCTGTTACTACATGTATCATGTACTCGATTTGTAGTGTGTCAAACAACACATACGATTACGTAACATAAGTTAAAGGGGCATAGTCTGTTACTGAAATTCAATTTCCGTCTTTACTTTACATGTCCAATGCACACTAAAACGTCAGAGCATTATAGAAAATAGTGGTCTGAGGTAAAACTTAGGAGTGGTTAAATTTCAGACTGTAGTGGTCTGAAGTTAAATATATACTGAGAGGGGTATATCTTACATATATCTTATTGGTAACCAAAACATTTATTTTCATACTGACATTGTTATATCATAAATGCTGGTCTAGCAATTATTAGACGTGATTAAAAGTAACCCATGAAGACTATAAAGTTACAGACTGTGTACCTTTAAACAAAAGTAACCCTCAAAGACCATAAAGTTACAGACTGTGTACCTCTAAACAAAAGTAACCCCCAAAGACCATAAAGTTACAGATTGTGTCCATTTAAACAAAATACCCAGAGGGTCGCAAACTGTGCCTCTTTTAAAGTGCAATTCTTATACCTGGTTGGTTATTTTTTGTTTGATTCTATCTACGATGTTGATTATCGTAGAAATGTTGCTGTTTCCCATCGAAAATACAAATGAGGTACAAACTCCACTAACATTATTTATAAATTACTAAACTATAAAACTGTGTAATCGTAGTCTAGCTCTTTACTTAGTCAATCTAAGTTGGAAATCTTCACTGTGGATAACGAATTATGTATTCATTGCTGCCCGAAAACCATTTTAGGATGATACGAAATATACCTTCCTCACCATACACAATCATTGATGATTTCTTTAATCGTGGTATACTTGGTTTTAATTGGCGTATTATTGGATCAATTTGCCAAACTTGCCCCTCAAATAACATCAATTTCATCGTCTTTACAACATTCTTGGGAAAACTACGCTTGAAGAATAACACTCGGTGATGATAGTACAGGAGTAGAGAGTGCAAAATTGGGCGATTTGAAGATAAATATTTTATTTTCAGGAAAATGTACCATGTTGTGATTTATGCCGACTTCTCATCCGTTTTCTAAGGGGCGCGTTGTAAATTCAACGAGTCAAAACGAGTCAACGATATGTCCACTAAATGAATAAATCAAATTTGAACATGGTGATTTGATTTGACGGAGCTGTCCATTCGTGAAAAGTCAGCTAGCGTGACGCGTGACCTCGCCATTCTACGTCATTCTATTTATAGACGAAGGCCTGGGCTTGGATGTTGGTTTGACAAATAAACGGCGATAGCATGATTAGTTCTCCTAACGGAAATATGTTTTTCAATTTGATGAACCAAATCCCGTCGTAAACTGCCTCTGGGCCTATCACCATCCTATCAATAAGATTGCTTCTGAAGAGGCAACATTTCGGTAATCGTCTCTTTGCCAACAATGTAACGATAAATTTCCTCAGATATATTACTTGCAGCAGTAAGACAGCCGAGAGAGAGAGGCTGAAAGGCGAATAAACACAAAATAATTTTTGGCGTAGATGAGTTAGTCCAATGAAATATAATACTCCGTTGAGATTTCCAATGCGATTATTATAAAACTGGTCGGAGAATGTTTGGAGGGATAGTCTTACTCTAGCAAAATCTTATTTTGATTGCTACATGAATATTGCATTTTATAAGAGGTAAGTGGTTGAATTGAAGAATACCACTCAATTACTTAAGACGCTTAGTCAAAACACCAAAAGTTTCACATATATCGACTTTATTATGAATCTATGCAACAATTTGTCAACCATTCATCTAAATTCAATCCATCAAACTATATCAGCGACCCAAGTAACCGGCACACAGACTGACCAATCAAATGCTGTCAGACGAATTATTTCCCCGCCAATATCTTGCTGCTTAAACCTCTACTACAATGTTTGGGGTTGATATTTCATACTAGTCTGTAACCCCCATCAACATCCTTCCCACCCAAAATGGCATAGGCAAATAATTCCAATCTTAGACGGCATTTAACTTGATAAAAAAAAATCACAACAAAGCGTACTTATTTGTGTACTCTCGAATATGCAGGTGAAATAAAACAAAAATAAAGTAAATGAAAATTAAATGCAGGTAAGTTAAGTAAATATGCAATGTTTGCGTGATACACACTTTCAAGCATCACCAATGCGTACTATAAAAAGGGATTTACAAGAAAAACTAGTGGAACTCAAATTACTAATCCCTTTATCACGTGTGATGAACCCGAGCACGAGCACGAGCTGTCACTTGAGAGACAACAGTACAGTAGCGACTCTGTTCTTCATCTTTCTTCCAACTTGACATAGAATACTTGTAATAAGATATAAAGAAAATGTGCACCAATTTGGTCTTTTTATATTTGATCAAGTGTATCCAATAATTGATATTTTTCCCTAAGTTATTACTGAGTATTATATATTGAGTGGATATGAGAACAAGAATGTTGAATAGATTTGTAGTTTTTATTCACCTCTGTGTATTCAAAAAAAAATATAGAAATATCGCAGAGGTGCTGTGTAACCTGATAAAAACGGCCTTCTGTCCTTTATGCGAATCCATGACACGTATACAGAACGTTCGTTATACTTCCTCCAATCATGACCTCGATTTGAAAAGATAAGGGAGACAGAGGTGCGAGAGACCTCGAAAGAAAGCAGAGGGCATATTATTACACTTACCTGTCACCGGCTAAACTTGCCAACAAATTCAATTTCCCCGAGTCATAAATCTAACTTTCGAAACGCAAAGAATCAGTTTTCCGCTCAAGAGTATTGTCTCTCTTAAATCCCCAGTCGCTTACAACCATAGTTAATAAACGATTTTATCGACGAAATCGCATTCATTTACTCAGTCTACAATACAATATAGTATAACTATGGATTGTGCCTTCCTGAGTAAGCGATACTTTTACCCCCCAAGTTTTCATTACTCACTTTTGAGAAAAATGGACGGGGATGTGTTTCAAATCTCTTGAGCGCTCGCTTCAAAATAAAAGTAATTCAACACAATCTCGCATTGCACAAAATCTGAAGAATAACTCAGGGCCAAGTAAGTGATAAACGTCATCGTGTAATTCAGAGATAAAAGTGACCTTTTTTTATCAACCTAAAAGAGCCAGTAAAATCTACAGCCATAACTTATAACGAGTCTTTGTAAATGTGTTGATAAAACATTCAAAACAGTTTACAAAGGAAAGCCAGTTCATCTGAAATAGAATATCGTCTGACTCGAAAAAAATCATGCTAATTTTGTTACATTAGAAAAAAAATCGTACTAAGTTTGCTACACTATCTTGTTCGGCACAAATCTTACATTCCATTGCTACATTTTCTTTGTGTGGCGTGCCTTTATTGAAACAGATAATGGAAATCTTTTTACAATGTAGCAAAGTAAACGTTCAGTGAATATTCTGACATTATTATTAGTGTTTAGTTAATACTTTGAAAGGACCGAAATGTAATATCTCTAATGTCGACCCAGGCATCTAAATGTAGCAATGTTTGTAAGAGGTTTGCCAAGCCACACAATGAAATGTAGCAATGTAGTATAGAACACACAGTGAAACGTAGCAATGTAGTATAGAACACACAGTGAAATGTAGCAATGTAGTATAGAATCGAACACACAGTGAATTGTAGCAATGTAGTATAGAACACACAGTGAAACGTAGCAATTTAGTATAGAACACAGTGAAATGTGGCAATTTAGTATAGACCACACAGTGAAATGTAGCAATGTAGTATAGAATCGAATACACAGTGAAATGTAGCAATGTAGTATAGAACACACAGTGAAATGTAGCAATGTAGTATAGAACACACAGTGAAATGTAGCAATATAGTATAGAACACACAGTGAAATGTAGCAATTTAGTATAGAACACACAGTGAAATGTAGCAATATAGTATAGAACACAGTGAAATGTAGCAATGTAGTATAGAACACACAGTGAAACGTAGCAATTTAGTATAGAACACAGTGAAATGTGGCAATTTAGTATAGACCACACAGTGAAATGTAGCAATGTAGTATAGAATCGAATACACAGTGAAATGTAGCAATGTAGTATAGAACACACAGTGAAATGTAGCAATGTAGTATAGAACACACAGTGAAATGTAGCAATGTAGTATAGACTCGAACACACAGTGAAATGTAGCAATGTAGTATAGAACACACAGTGAATTGTAGCAATGTAGTATAGAACAAACAGTGAATTGTAGCAATGTAGTACAGAATATATCGAGCCTGGTGTCGTTCTGTTTCAAGTGACATGGTTTCTATTGTACTACTACGATCAGGAAGATATACTGAAACACTTTAAATAAAAACAAAGTATTAAGTGTCAAACCGCTCATAGATAACGATTTGTGACGTCACAACCTATCAATACAGTCGTTCGTATGAGGTGGTATAAACCCATGTACACATTTGCTTTTGTGCATTGACCAGAAAACTCGATTTAAAAAAATAAAAAAATAAACATAAACAAAACATTTTAAAATTAGACCAACTGCAAAATCAACTAGAAGCTTCCAAATTATTTTCTTTCTTACTAGAATAAGATGAATGGCGTCTAATTGTACTATATCATATACAATTTGGGAAATATGAATATAAGTTATCATTCCATAGTCTTTCCTACGGTGCTTGGGGTAAAACCTCTTTTCTTATCAAGACTCCTGACAGATATGAGACATTCAACTGTGACATCTTCCTTTGTTGGCTTTGCTACTCAGCTTTCATTTGTTGTGTTAAGATTCAATATACTTTTCTTTGCATTGACGTTGTTTTTTAATAGATGAAGCACTTTTCATAACGACTTCTCTTCTCTTGACAACAGGCCTTAACAAGTGTTTGTAATTGCCATCCATTTCTGGTAGATAAAAATACAGACAGACAAGGAGACAGAAGACAGACAGACAGACAGACAGACAGACAGACAGACTTGCTTGCTTCAGATAGATAGGTAGGTAGATAGGTGGATGGATGGATGGATGGAGGGAGGGAGGGAGGGAGGGAGGGAGGGAGGGAGGGACGGAGGGAGGGAGGGAGGGAGGGAGGGACGGACGGACGGACGGACGGACAGACAGACGGACGGACGGACGGACGGACGGATAGAGAGAGAGAGAGAGAGAGAGAGATAGATAGATAGATAGATAGATAGATAGATAGATAGATAGATAGAGAGATAGATAGATAGATAGATAGATAGATAGATAGATAGATAGATAGATAGATAGATAGATAGATAGATAGATAGATAGATAGATAGATAGATAGATAGATAGATAGATAGATAGATAGATAGATAGATAGATAGATAGACAGACAGACTGACTGGTTGATTGGTTGGTTGTTTGATTGATTGATTGATTGATTGATTGATTGATTGATTGATTGATTGATCGATTATGTACATTTCAAACCAGGCTCAACTTAGTTTCTCTTACAAGTTGAAGTGTATGATGTAAACAGTATAGCTATCATTATCCGAGTCACGTTTTTTGACTGAGAGAACTGTTGGCTCTCACACTGTGTTTTATCTCGTATATGACCGTTTCTAGTTTTCTAGACACCGTGTTGGTTAACAAGATAACAAGTATTCCTCGCGGCAAGACATAGTATGCCTACGCTCGTTGATGGTGGAACAGAGTGATGTCAGAGACCTTAGCATACAATGAGTCGAAACAAATGACGATACATCATACATGTATTTATGACCATTTATCTATCGATTCGTTGATCGTTGTAATTGCCTAAACACGTACTTTAGAGGAGTGAGGTGATTGATAGAGGGAGGGGAGGGGAGGGGGAGGGGTTGTGGACGGATGAGAAAATTCGTCTTTGAAACTTTTGTTAATTATGCCTGGTTACTGTGTTCGCTTAAAAATGGCATAATTGTATATACTGTAGTAGAGTATGATATTAAAATAATTTACATCTGCAAGGTTTGAGATTAAGTTGTTTGTCATTTATTGTGATATGTATGTATGTATGTATGTATGTATGTATGTATGTATGTATGTATGTATGTATGTATGTATGTATGTATGTATGTATTTATTTATTTATTTGCGTGCATGGACGTGCGTACGCACGTAGGTCGGTAGGGATGGATGGATGGATGGATGGATGCAGGCTTGGCTACAGTAGTCTTTACGACTTCATCATTTTTTTTAATTTGATTAATTACTTGTAAGTTGTTGAGTTTATAACAGACAAAATTGAAACTTTGAAATATTGTACCTGTTTACATTGAATGAATTACTGACATGAAATATTACAATAATTCCTAAAACATCTCTTGAATCCAAACGATTTTAATCAACGTAAAAATCATCAAGATTAAAGCTTTGTTTACAGTCAGTGATGCGAGGTAATGACAAACATACACGCATAAAGTATACGACTAGTCACCATATGTTCCCGTGTGACGTCACTTTGTGCAAAAAAAGGGTGATATATCTCGTTTCATGTGATAGTCATGTATAACATGATTTCAGCGCCAGAACAACGACGAATCAGATGACTACCCGACTGCTTAGTGTTAGAATATCGGATATATCAAAGACGGCGCTGGAAAGTGTCAATTTTCTCCCAAACTTTATCACCTTTTGTAATGCTCAAACAAAATGGGAACAACTTCAACTCCATCAATATACGGGGTCTGAATGTAGAAGGGCAAAAAAATTACATGCACGGGCCTAGGTGACGTTACTTCAGCGACCACGTGAGAAAACAACTAAGATTTGTGGCGGGTCAAGGGTTAAGACTAAGGTCAGAACCACACACTGCAAGATTTGCTATCGTTTCATTTGTTTCCTCTTTGATTTGTGTCCACATGTTTTCGTTCCTGGTGAACATTGGAGATTTAAAAAAAAAAAACAGTCAAACGCAATTTCAAATTACACCGTAAACTATTTGCCAGCATAGAGCACGTTTGGTTTCTTGTGGTTAAGTGGCTAAAAAAAGTATGTGAATGGGCAGTAGGTATTTATTTATCTTGCATTTTTCATGATTAAAAAATAAAACAACTTTCATTTTTCTACTTGAAAAAGCAATGTGAAACAACATAGACCAAGCCCGTATTTGTAACTAATCAATTGCAAACAATTATTCTAAAAAAATATGTAAAAACGTTTGTTGTTGTATACGTACAAGAAATGATTACAAACACTAAGTGGAACAGAAACACGGACTTTGTGTATGTTGTTTTTTAAAGTAGGAAAAACATAATAAAAGTGTTTTAGTGATTAAAAATATCATTAAAAATTAAGAAATGAGTATAATGATTTCTTCCATTTGAGGCAGACTTTGAATAAAATCAGGGGGAAACGGTGACAATAGTATATATTTATGTTTATACACACTCGTATCAAACATCTTTTTGCTGACAGGAAATAAGCAGGCGTTAAAATATGATATTGTCTTCGACTGAAAATCTATTATCACAAACCGTTGTGTGTGATGGCGTATGAATGATATATTGCAAAGATCATCATCACGTGACCTAACAATAATCTAATGTTGTTTTTTTCAATCATGGAATCATTCCTCGTATGATTACGATCAGCATCGAAGAAAAATATTAATCAGATGACAGTAATTTTTTTCACCTGGAAGTAGAAATTCAGTCAGTCGTAGTTTTTATTTTCGTTGTCTCGATTATCAAAATGTGTGTGTTTTTCACCCGGTAAAAGTATGATATGAAGTAATAATGTGATACCGAATGTTTTAGCTTTGTGTGTGTTCTAAAACTGTTACGTTTCTAGGACTGTTACAGTTTACTACGTGTACATGGCAAAGATCATACGAGATATTGAAACTTGACAAGAGTTCCTGAAACTTGAGAGTGAAAAAAATAGATGTGATTGTTGACCGTGGTTGTATTTTGATGACAATTCTCGATCGCGCGCGTCGACAACAAGTTTATCGTTATTGCAAAGTCTACGAGTATACTGACAGCAGCTTTTTGATTTATGGCAAAAATTAGCATAAATATGGAATTATTTTGAATACAATTTATGGAAACTAATTTCAGTATAGTATTGGGATTTAACTATCACGTCTCAGGAGTAACTCGTCAACGACGTCATGTCAACGCTCTGCACTCGAGAAAACACAGTGATGTCGTTCGTACTCCATATATAGCACTAACTGGACCTACTATCGTATTACACCACTCTGTGTAGGAATGAATATTGTGCCAAGTGGGGGAAAACCTGTCACTAAATGTCCTAAAACAGGAGTTTACATTTTCTCTCTTTTGAGGATGAATTTTCGTATGTAAATTAGACAAAGAAAATGTCGTGATGATGTTGATGGCAACTAAAATAGGGCACATACACTATTGTTCTGTACTTATCAGAATTCGAAATGCGTGATCAACGATGCGATGTAGAACTGTAGGTGAACCGTGTATTTTATGTTACATTTGATCGTCCGTGCGTTCGTTTTTAATACTGAAAATACCGTAATATCTGTCATTCTTGCCAAAATCTTCATCTTTAAAACAATCATGTTCTGTTTACCTATTTATTTTATCAAAACTGATACATAAATTTATGCAAAAGTAGAAAATATAGGTTTTTAAAATGACCAACTCTAACTATAGAATGCTGTCGCTGAAAAAGATATAAAAAACGCGGGAAATACAAGAAATATGAATGTTTAATGAGATAAGACATACAAGCCATGCACGTTTATACATGGTAATCTTATTCTTATTTACAATGCATGTTAAAATGCTTGTCTTCTGATTTCACTATCATTTTATCGTATTTTTTGTTGTTGTTTTGATTGGAGATGTACATATAAGTTTCCTTGACATGATTCGCATGCAGGGTTTCTTCAAAATGAGAGTCACATTACTTTCTCATTCAAAGACTGGCTTATCGACGGATTGACACGGTCCATCGAATCAAAATACACTACGAGTTTGGAACGTCGATAATATGTTATCAATATGCGTTGTTAATAGCAAACGAAATTATGTCAAATTCACCAACTTCTTCATCAAAGCGATAAGCTTAGTTGTTGTGTGCACTACACCACAGACATTTTAAATATCGTGAGTTCGCGAAAATAATACCTATGTTCACGTACTCAAGGGAGGTGTGACAAATTCATCGTGTCGCCATGTTTGTTGTTGTTGTTGTTGTTGTTGTTGTTGTCGTTTTTGTTGTTGTTGTTGTCGTCGTTTTTGTTGTTGTTGTTGTTGTTGTTGTTGTTGTTGTCGTTTTTGTTGTTGTTTTTTATTAAAGAGAGGAGGTTATATCATAACGATGTTATTGCGATAATGCATGCAGTGTGCGGGGCCTAATTTCGTCGATACCCAAGCGAGAAAATAAAGATATCACCTTGCAATGGGTCCAGTTTCAATAACAAGGAAATGCTTCTGCGCACGAGGGGAAATCTATCCTGGCGTGTTGATGACAGCATCGGACTCGCCAACAAAAGTGTAACTTCACACCGCACGGCTTAGATAATCGCCCCTTCTTCCTCTGACTAGTCGGTATATCATTATCCCGACCGACAATTTTGCATGACAGAATAATTTGGGATCTGGATATATTGTGAAGAGATATTTCCAAGGTTTAATTTTGGCTTTCACTTGATAGCATAATGTCTGTACGATACCCGTGGGCTAAGCTGAATGTCGGCTCTACTATGGGTTGACATGCTTCTAAAATCAACAAGGTTTAATTCCCTCGGTGGGTAATTTGTCAAACAACTACGCAGGTTTTCGCCTCATACGATTCTTCAGCAAAAGCGATTTCGGCATATCAAGTTGCTTAGCAACTATTGCTTAATTTAGAAATGGTCGGGTTGAAGCAGATATACCCCCAAAGCAAGAACGAGATGATGAAAGATATTTGAAATGGTGTAGTTTTGAGTTTTGCTTTTTGTCTTCAGCTTTTATCGCTTCCCAAAACTCATCTTAATTCATGTCGATGGTTATTCATACAACCGATATATATATATGAATGTATATTAAACTGGTTAACTATCTTTCATAACAAAAACACTCACGTGAATATGTATAAAATGCATCATAATAATACATGATTTAAAACAAATATTTCAGTGACTCCATTTTGGATTTCAAAAATGGCCAATCTGCTTCGTAAGTGTAACTCTGCCAATATGGTAGTTTGTAAATTAAAAGCAAATGGCCAATCCCAATATTGGTAGTATTTCAAAGAAATAGATTTACCTATATTTTAGGTTTACAGAGATATAAAAAAGATAGCTTAGATAGTGCAGGTGTTTGACTAGAACTCAAGGTTATAACCGACTCCTTGCTGTCATGTTCAAAGCATGTACAACGCTGAAAGAATCGTTGTACGGTGAATTCATTCAAATGACAGTATTACTTGGACACATCTACGGAAGTGAATGAATATAAAGGGAAACCATTACACTCCCGAATCCCGCTGCAAGCAATCTTGTTTCCGTTCAACAATTGCCCTTAATTTTTTCTTTGCCTTTATGACCCAATATCATTACTTACGCGAAGATTATTTGAAATTATTTTCTGTTAATAAACTAAACAGAGTTGCAGTTTTCAGCAATTTTTTTCTTCTAGAAATCGTCAAGAGTAGAATAATTTATGACTTAAAAACTTGGCACAAGTCCAAAAATCGGAACAAAGTTGGATGGGACCAAAAAAATGTATTATTTTGAATAGTTCCGCTAACATGCAGAAAATTCATGAATGACAGCGGACGATGCACGCATTTATTTATTATAGACCGGTTTTAAAACTCGTTAGAACTGAAGTCCTGCGATTTCTCTGTTATAAACAAAAAGAAGGGCGGGAAAACGGGTGTAAATATCCCCAAACTTTTGTTTAAAAAATTTCGGCAACAACTTGATTGTGTGATAGTTGTAAGCATCATTCAGACAAATATTATTCACAAGATGTGGTCGGCTGCAGCTCTGTTCACTGTATATGCATTCAAGCATATCAAAAGATGAAAACAGAAGGTTTTGTCCTAAATTTTGGCAGTATCGCCAATTAAGGAATGAATGAAACAACTCAAGAGATAATTAAAATGCATTTATTTCTGGGAGCCAAGATTGAAACGTAAAAAAGAAAGCGGTGATGACTTAAGGTCGCTTCTTTGTGGAATTCCACATACCGCCATGGACAGCCTGGCGGGCATTGGCTTCACTAAATAGAATTTTAATAATTAACAAAACAAGACAATATCGCACAGATAGACGAATTGCCTTTAAATTTGTTTCCACTTATTAATTTGATTGAGAAATTTATAAACTTGAATTATTCAAGTACACCGTAGCTGTTCAGGTGTTGGGTAAAACGGATAGAAGCACATGTCGGCACACGACGAATGAGTTCTTTGTTCACCAATGCAAGCAATATTGCTGAGTCTTCACCATTGATTGGGCCTAGAAGGGCTCTGGATATATGCATATTGCCGCAAGCCTCGCCGTCAGTTCGGTAATTTCATAAATTGCATAAATTTTGAATGGGAAAAATTCCTCGTCTCTGCAATGTATCTCATTTCACGAGCTCCGACCAGACTTTTATCATGACTTGACACCATGATCGAGAAGGATAACTTTAATTGTTTGTCTGCCGGTAGTCTCGTCTCACTCTGATTTGAATGGTCATATCATTTTAACGAAGACGAGAAAATTAGCCCACGTAATTGCTGAATATCATTCTATTTAAATCTATACAAACATCATTAATTGATTTGATTTGAAACTAAATCACTTCATTGGAGAGTACAATGTACAGTCTACACCAAAATCACATCACTTCATAATTTCCATCCTTTTTTTTCCAACCTCCCTTTCAGGTTGGAATCGGTCATCGCAGATGATTTGTTTTGAGTTATTTCTCTTCATTGTTCCTTACTAATTGTCTGGTTTAAGCTCAAACATTCTCAAATAAAGTGAATTTTTATTATTCATCTGTACAAATAGGTCAGGTGCTTCCCCTTTCTACTTCAGACGCGTTTTTTAACTTATGTAAATGAAATTCACCATGAGTAGTGAGATTAGATATCCAGACAATACATTATAGTTTCACCGAATCGCTTTGTTACATTTTTTATCCCTAATGACAGCTTTCATGAATGTTTTCAATTGACAATTGTGTAATATATGCAAACATGCAAACAGTCTCGTAAAACTCAATCAAGATGGTTGATAAAAAAAGACAGCAAATCGGAATAAATTGTGATATTATTGCAGATTACAGAAAATTGCAATAACTCATTGACAAAAATAAGTGAACAGAAATCTGGCTTGAATGTCTGTCGTGAAAGGGTGCGTAAGAGTGTGTATATATGTTAGAAAATGGTGTTTTGTGTTGTACGTTATTGAACAGGTGTGCAGTGTTGAAATTTCATGCCGGATCGGAGTTGAAATTTACGGATCATTTGCTTGACGTGTTTTGTTGAAAGAATGCATTATCGATAGAAACTACATTTTGAATGCCCAACTGTCATAAGAATGAATAACAACGTCTGTCTGTCTGTCTGTCTGTATGTATGTACGTATGTATGCATGCATGCATGCATGCATGCATGCCTGCCTGCGTGCTTATATGCATGCATGTACGTACGAACGCATGTATGTATGTATGTATGTATGTATGTATGTATGTATGTATGTATGTATGTATGTATGTATGTATAGGTGTATGTATGTGTGTGTGTGTGTGCACGTGGGTGCGCGCGCTTGTGTGTGTGTGTGTGTGTGTGTTCCCTATGAAATCAAACCAGCACATAATTAGAAACTATTACAGGAATCAATTTAATTAAATTTTAAAGAAATGACAAAATTCTGTATGTAATCATTCAAGATGATGTGATGCTTGTATTTGCCCCTTGAACCTTTGACCTCTGCATGGCTAACGTCAATTGTTTCAATATTTTAGAATGCACAGTCGTAAACATCTGCCAATATCCAATAAAATTTTGACCTGTGATGAAAAGATTACCAATCATTCAGATCAGAATATCATTATTTACCAAATAAAAATTAATGAACGTGAATATTTCAAAGCGTGGCTGATGATCATTTTTTAATATGAGTTAGGAAACATCCCGAGACAAGTTTAACCCTACTTGACCCGACGATGAATTTAATATTGAAATAATCGAATTTTGTCAAGTACAATCTATATGTATTTGAAAGTATTAATTTTTGAGATAGTAAATTGTAAGTTGGAGCAAAGGTACCTGCTGATGTGTAAAATCGTTAAGTCAAACCAGCGAAACACCTAAACTGGTCGATATTCAACAAATGACAATTGATCCAGGTTGTGTTTGCGTATGATGTGAATATTTGAAGACATGGGGGGGGGGGGGGGGCAGTTACTAAATGTGCTATGTTATCGCGAGTTTAACAACGTTATTGTTATGAGTGAAGCAATGGACATGATGTACATTTCATTTCCTGTATGTTTTCCATAAAGTACATATTTCCATTTTTGAAAAGAGAAACACGGTCATATGGGAACGAAGTAATACATTGATGCGATTATTGCAGAAGCTTTAGTCATCATTTCAAAATAAATTATGAATTTATCCATGACAACGAGATTTCCGCATCGTTCAACTCTTTTAGTGGTGAGCCAATTATATTAATAATAAGGTTAAAATGTTAGCAATTATATAATTGTAACTGATCTCCACTGGTTTCATTAATTTTATTGGTAGGTGCAGAATGTTGCGCTGAGACCTTCGGTGGTACAACAAACCCAGCTACGTGTCGACAAACTTGGTAGTAACGTACGCAAATGAAGTGTAGATGTTCGGGCGTGTTTTAGCAACGACATGTCTTCTAATCAATCACAAAGATTGTTGGTTTTGTCATTAAAAATAGGAAAGATGAGCTCTGGGTTTTACAGTCATCTTTGTGTTTATTAACACCCTGTAGAATTGGAATCGCATACCGGTTGGTCGCCCTGTTTCAGTAATCAGTCTCCTTACAACGTGACTAGGGTTGATAAATACTGAGCTACAGCACCGTTGAGACGACCCAAAATCCTTCAATAGTTGGTGAAAGTCTACAGTGACTAGGCGATGAAATGACTGCCTGTGACCTTATCACCGTCAATGCATTTTATCTCTGTCCACAATCGAGCAGTGATAGTAAGCTGCTCTGAATGTCAAAGCTAACAGCGCTAAAGCGACGTACAGACATCAAAATACTGTTGACGTGGTGACAGTATAGCGGCACTACATATGTTCTACTGAATCAAAGTGACACTGATGGCGCGGCCGGCACTGAATATTTTTTCGGAGTTCATCAGAATGTAATTTTCGTGTTTTGAGTGATGTAGTTTGGTTATTGATACTGATTATTCAAGATCTATTCTTATAAGTCAGTGTTTGCTTTTACTGTTTACATATATTGACTCTCATTGAGTGTGTAGGTTTTCAAACTATGGCTTCAGTCAATAATATTGTAATTGTATGAGTTCCTCCGAGTCCCTGTGCTGCTTGCAATGACTGTTAAAACGGTACAGCCATTTAAATTCAATCGTACTACAAGCAAACTTTATATCTCTTTCTCATACACATTTTTCTCTGAAATTTTTCACTAATAAGCTTATGCTTTATCTTCGTCAATATTTCAACAAAATTCAGGTTGCACCGTTTATACACATATATATATATAATGTGAAGATATTTTAAGAGAAACGCACAAATATTCCTTTGATATCTCCTTGAATTACTTCAACGATGAGAGGATAACGAATTGATTTTTTGAATGTGAGAGTCATAATATATATCATGTCGCGAACCTGGCGAAATTGAGGGTTTATTTTGAATGTTTTATAAGTAGTTTAAGAGTAAGCATTAAAACATAAAGTAGACACTTTTGTGATATAAATTGTGTGTTTTATGGAAGTAGGTATACCTCTGCCTATTGTGTTTTGATAGCTGTGCACAATGGTATTAGACTGTGAGTGAAAGATGATGTTAGCATTTCTGGTCTATTACACGTTCTTGTAAGCTTTGTAATATAGTTGACAGGAATTACGGCCTCTATTATTGCTAATCCGTTGAAGATGACATTTAATGAATAACATTATCACTGTTTATGGAAGCACAAATTTTGAAACGGAAGCAGGTGCGATGCTTAGGCATTAGTCTCTTTTACTTCAGTATATTTACAAAATACATTATCTAACTATTTGAACTTTTAACTAGTGTCCATACAAATATTTATTATTGCGCTTCTAGGGCTTTTTATTCAGAGACACACACCTGTTTGAGAGGTTTTTCGTGCATGTTGATGGCGTTTTGGGACACCACTCCGGATTGACTTAATATAGACGTACTACTCAGCGTGGTGGATTGGTTAAGTAGTGCGTTTGCAATCATGTGTCCCCTACACAAAGCATGTGTACTGGAATACATAGACATATGTACTAATGTTTTCATATTAACTGATTCAGCATACCCAAATACAGTGAGCTTGAAAGCGGCCCTAGGGGAATAGCACAGTGGAGTCGATCTCGATAAGTTCCGCAGCAAAGACAAGATGCGAGCGTTGCACGCTGCACACTGGCTGCCGCCCGTTGTTGTTATACACAAACTCAGTGATAATAGTTCGAGTGAGTGTGCCGCTTTGCAAACTGGACACGCGTCCTTTCAAACAAGTTAAATGTACCTTCTTGTAGCAAAGCTGCTGGGGTTACGCCAATGCATTCACATCGATAAGGATCTCTCTCTTCCACTATAATTGACTAAATAAACCTTTTAAAGCGCTTTCACCAGCTTTTACGCGCATAGAGCAAAGTGATGTTTTCAAGTTGATACCCATGTTTGTGAGCCAACCGTGGGGAAGAGCCTTGTCCCCTGGGTAGGTACCTATCCCAGTGGCAGCCATTATTAGCCATATCCTTGCCCCCTACGGCATAGTAGGGTTAATTGATAGCGTCCTTTCTCTACGATCCCGTTGCTGTTTTGCCAATCATACCTTGATAACCGTCGTGTTTTCAAAACTATCCCGTGTTCTGCTACTTCCTCTTACAAGATAATATAAATAGAAGAAACGAACAAGTGATCACTCAATGACTCATCATTACCAATGCACATATCCGACCAAAGAACAATTTTACCGGACATAAAGTAATTTCAGCTCTCTTGTTGACTATTCTCCACCTGTAGTACCTTTAGTAGAAGCCATTATTGTTGTGTATTTTAAAAGCTTTCTGGTAATAAATTTCCTCCCCTTTTTTTCTCAGTTTTTTAATTTTTCTCCCCATATCTACCAAGAAGCTGATGTTAATTATACATGTATATATATATCATGAAGTAATTTGCATGTGTGACCTTTCTCACGTTAACTTAATTAATTATTTTGATGGCTAAACACTGCAATATATTACTAGGTTGGATTTTGTTTTGTGTTGCTGATATCCCATGGGGGCCCCAATGCATGATGCATCTAAAAACCAACAGGAAAGAGTAGAGCATGGCAAACGGAAGGCCAACTTTTATAGAAAGCCGTAAGGCTTCATTGCAACACCACCTTACTACTAGTACTACTATATAGATTATATACAATAGACCCAACATTGTCAACAACATCGGTTCAAATTTAACGACTTTCTCTCTCCTTCTCTCTATTTTTTTTTCTAAGACAGGGTTGTCAGCAAGTCAAAAGGTCGAAACAGAAAGAATATCGTTTAGTGTACAGCACGAGTCTTATACTAATTTCAGTGAAGGCAATTAGTGTTGAACATTCATTTCAATACATGATTAATCACTCCAGGTTTCCTATGTTTGCAGACTCGCGTGCCTTACCAAAACTGACCTTGTTGTGGACAAAAAATAGACGAAGTTAACGATTTTAAAGACAAGAAGGCAATGCCGTGTCACACTTGTAAAGTGTTTCTGGTTATACTATAAAGTGGTAGGGTATGGTACTATAGTAATAGGGGAACGCATGCACGGCCTAATGGCTACCATAATGGGCTAAATGTAACCCATTACGAAAACACGTGTTTGTGCCAACTCTAGTCAATACACTCGTTTCTTACGTTTACAACATAATATTGTTATATTTATTATCGAACCAACAGCATTGGCCTTTTACCGTGATAGGAAAGCCAACAGGAAAAAAAAGCAACACGCACACACTAACGATAATACGTATGGCAATCGTAATAAGGATTATATACAGACAAAATTTGAAAAAATCACTCTTTTTTATCTTGGTCCAGAAAATCACCCTTGTATAAATATAATATGGAATTGTGGATAGTATTATGATATGTTATAGTTGAATTTTCAAGGATGCAGCCAGCAAGACTGTGTCACTGATAAATTACCCTTTATCTACTACGGAGTAGGCAAAAATAATTGGCTCCGCTTGGTTGCCAAAGTCGTGAAAACCCCCATCGGAATTGGTGAATCCGCCTGCTGTAGGCACACTTTCATAGCGAAAAAAAAGAAAGAAAAAGAAAACATGTATACTGTACAAAAAAGCAAGCAGTAAAATTCCTAACACTGGTTCACATAACGTGATGTGGGATGCTCGTATTCAAAATGTAAAAATTCTGATGTCGTCTGCTGTTATGTTTTATCAATGAAAATGAGAACTACAAAATGATGTCCCATCGTACGATAAGCTACTACACACACACACTCATTAAAGTGAACGATCGGGCTAATATAGCATACCAATTCACTTATAAGTAACATATGAAACCCCTTAATAACACTATCACTGCAATATTTAAGGTAATTTTGGTACATTGGCGGCCGTGATGAATGAGATCGTTGGTTGTGTTAACAGATTACGGGAAATAGTATTTTCTGCTCTTAGACTAGTCTAGACGTTCACTGTTTTGGAAAAAAAAACATACGTACATTCTACGGAATGATATGACATTCTCATTTCACGACCTCTGTGTAAACATATCATTATAGTCGATCTAGTCGGATTTCGATAATCCTGAAGAGTTTCAAAATCTACATACGGATTAAGATTTCACTGGCCGTGTTCTCTCCTAGTCGATAATCTATTGTTAGTCAGGCAGTGAAGATGGCCTCTATTGTCAACACACCGTTCTGTATTCAACTGTCCCGCTTAACGTGTTTTCTTTATGCACACTTTATAGGCTTCGTCAAAGGGATGGTCGAAAGTGCGCCATACTAGAAAGTGACAAGTGTCCCTCATTCCACCCACATCGTACCATGCCCGTGTCAGTTCATCCTTTTTTTGTGCGCGAAGTAAATAAAAATTATAAAATATATTATAGCCTTTCTTATAAATTATAAAGTTTCTCAAAGAATACTTAAATACTGCACCATTTTTTTTTTACAAAAAGGAGTGCCAAACTCATAAAAAATACGACAATATCACAGCAATGTCAGTCAATGAAAACGTTACAGAAATATTACAATACCGCACCAGCAGCGTTCAACAACTGCGTCCTGATCTCTAGTGGCGTCTGGTGCTACGCTCCTCAAAGCTTCAATATAGGTTTTTTTCGGACAGTGTTTTTTCTCATGATCAAAGTTTTTGTTCAAGCCCGTCACCTTCCTTGTGCTGAGAATTTCATCCTCTTCTGTTTTTGTCTTTGATTGCAGAACCAAACCCTGACGACATTTTTCTTAAGATCCAACTTCTCTGCTATTGCGGCAATTTTTTCACTGGATGGTCTCGGTTGCACTGCAAAATACGCCTCCAATGATCGTTTCTCGGGTGCGGCAATGCTTGTACGTTTACGTTTCTTTTCGCCGTTGCTGAAAATATCGGGGTTTTTCTCTTTACTTTTGGCAGATTTCTCGGCTTCTTCAAGCCAGGCACTAAGTATAGGCTTCAATGCTATCATGTTATTATGGCTTAGTGTCAACGATTCGAATCGGCAAATTGTGCTCTGACTGAGTGAGCCAACACCTGGCAATTTGAGGTTGCCTAGCGCATTCCCAACATCGGCCTGTGTCACACCAAGTTTGATACGGCGTTGTTTGAAATGTTCGGCGAATGCTTCGAGTTCTCGTGGGTCTGTGTCGAGGTCTGTCATACCATGGGGCATCATTGAATGTGGCCCCATCAAACCGTGAGATGCGGGCGGAACTCCGACGTGACTTTGGTGATGAGAAGTCATGGCTCCCGTCATGGCCATAGATGTGATGCTGTCCCCTATACTGGTCAACGGCATCGCCGTCGACATACTCATGGACATAGGATCTCCCAGTAACGACTCGGCATGGTCATAACCATGATGAACACTTCGTGAGGTAGGCGCTGACAAATGATGGTGATTAATATTACCGCCGTTCATGTGCGGATAACCTGTGTCGTTCTTGAAGCTCATACCCGGTGGACCCTTCGACACTGCGTCAACTGCGGCTAAGGCTTCGGCTCGTGCTAGTAGGCTATCATCCAATCCGCCGAATATATTGCTCTGTGAAATTGCAAATAGATGCAAGACAGTCAGAGGGGAATTCTGATAAGACAGCACACTACACATAACAGGAATAAAATTCCAGCTTGGGTCATAAAATATGAAACAGTGTATACATAAATAACGTGAAGAGAGAAAGTGAACAGTGATAGTCTCCATCAGTTGTGGGTATTCGGCTATGAAAATAACACACAAGTAAAAGTAGAAGAAACTAAAAAAAAAAAATTTCTTGTGCATAAATATACATACCGCAGCACTTGACATACAATGTCTTCTCATCATTTCGGAGCTATGATCGTGATGACGGTGTAGAGGCGCGTATTTAGGAGTAGCCGGTATCGGTGGGTGCATACTGACGTGGTCCTTCGTTTGCATCACAGCAGTAGAACTCTGAATCGACGCGCAGCCCTCGTCAAAGATGTGTACGCGATAAGGGGGTCGAATCGAAAATGGTTCTGTTAACTGGTGTGCACGGGAAAGAAACCTTTAGAAAATATAATGCTTTGTATTGCCATCAATACACCTGCAGCTGTTCTCATATATTCATAGGCTGACGTCACGACGCATGCGCGTTACCGGTTTTAAGGCAATAATTTTACGAAGCTTACTGGACAGCGAGTGGACCATTGCAAATGAACGGAAACGCCAGGGAATACTGACACACAATGTAACATTTTAAAACTCCCGTAGCAATTAATATCCGCGCCCGACGAAACGACTGGACAATTTGCGCCAATAGTCGGTCGTCTGGTTAAATGCTTACAAGCGATACACTTAGTAAAAGCTAATAAATGCAAAATGTTAACCCTCCTTCAATTTTTTTTAGCCACATAAAGAAAGATCATCGAATTTTTCACTTGTACGAAACGAATGTATTTCTTCTCGGTTTGAACTATTCATACAGGTTGGCGAAGCAATGAAAACACACTGAACGAATGAAAAAACACGGAGTTACAACCCTAGCGCGAGAAAATCGTTAAACTATGACGAATTACAACACGAGGTAATGAATACAATGAAAGGGTTTGAATAAAAAACAGTTTGTTTTGTAGCGCCAATGCTGAATAATCTGTCGAGTTCCCATCGCTCTACCAGCCTACGAGTCACCACCAAATTTAATAGTAGTAATGATTGTACTGCCAGTACAGCCAGATGCCTTTCAAAGCGTTCCTCATCAATTTTGAAAGCTTCAAGACTGCCGTTATTTATCTTACAGGTGTAGTTTTAACGGAGAGGTAAACTTGAAGCTTATGTTTCTGTGCAAGTACTATAATACCCTACACCTATATATGTTACTATAGAGAGACTCGTCCTCTGATCAAACCTAGATGTTCGGTTTTTGTGACGTGAGAAAGACGACAGAAGCTAGCAGAACCTGTCAGTTACCACAGAGCGTCAATAACAAATTGTGATGCGACTGAACAAACTTTATAGTAAAATAAACGCTCGACTTCAACATATCAAAAGCTACAAATATATATATATAATGCCCAAGGGGTGTATATATTGTACAAAAATGTCACACGGAAGGGAGGGGGTCAGAATGAGAACTCAACGGGTTTTTAAAAAAATCGACTGAACAGCATATATTGGCGATTGTTAAGGTGTTATATTAAAACTACATTTTCGATTCTTCCCCGTGACGTGTCTGCCTGCCCTCTATATGAAGACTCCACTGTTTAGTGTATGTGTACTTTGACGTAACTTCTCACCGATACTACAACTCGACAAATTCCCCCGTATTTCATGGTGCCTTGTATGGTAAGCTGAATTCAAAGCCATGATTGTTTTAAATACATCTGTCCGCAGTTATTATTAATATGTATTGTTTTCAGTTTTGTGAAGTAACGTAGCATCTTATGACTGATAAGATAAGATATTTGAAATGGTAACGTTGCAATACGAATTGTAAAGCATGTTAGTCCCCATTTTGAACAATGGGTGTCCTCCACAATAAACAATCGGAACAATAGAATCATTGGGTAATACATACACCATTTGGGGTTGGGATTGTAAGTACATCGTACTTTTGTTTTAAAATGCCACAGTTGGAGAAAACATGCAGGTTGTTGAGAAAAGTCAGCTCTCTGGTATCTGTTAGCTAAATATGTAGGATTGTATTTCTAAGTTTTGGTTTGAGTTTTAAAGAAACCAAATTAAAAGATCAATGATGTGTGCTGAGGTAAGCAACTCTCAAGCGGTACTTCGTCACTTGCTAGTAACTGTCGACAACTTGCAAAGGCAATGAAAGTAGCGTTGCATATTTAATGTACAGGGTGAGAAGACTAGTCTCCCATGTCGCTTGAGTCTACGATGCTTCGAAACGGGCATCTTTCGTGCGTAATGCGTAGGGATACCATAATCTAGTAAGCAAAAAAAAAACTATCATCGCAAGTCTGAGTCCCGAGTTTTTAGCTCAGTGTAAGTACTTAAAACGGACGTAGATCAAATACAAGGGCTAATCGTTCTGTGCAGTACTGAAGAGATGAGAGATAAAGTCTGTATTTGGCCGGACGGGCAGCAGCGTTTAACGGCATAACACACACTGTTGGAAGCGCATTACTGCATGAGTAGAATACTCACGGTTTCAAGAGAAATACAATACAGATGGGCCTTAATACTAATATTGTTAAAATTCGCCAAAGAACAGCATATTCTCTCAGGTTCACTGGGTTTGGGTTTTTGTCACATGCAATTAGCGAAAGCGAGTGTTTTCAGTTTAATCAGTCATAAAGGTACGGCCGAGATGTAGCCATCATGTTTTCCAGTTGGGCGAACTAGCGATGTTTCACTTGGCTGTCTTCGACGAATGACCAATAGAGATAGAGAGAGGTTTACTGATGAGGTCACAGTTTTTACATGAGTGTCAGGCATAATTACATGGTTCTATCTTAACGCCGAGTGCACACAACATCATCGAAAACTATCACTGTGTTCAAATAGAATGACGATCACAGAGTTTGCTCTCTAAGCAATGTCGCAACCAAACAAAGAAGTCATCTTTCACGGGGATATCTAAAACATGGACATTTGATCGATAGAGTAAGACCGACGTATGAATTTGAGCAAAATTACTAATGACAAAGTAAGATCCACCATAGTCTCCTAAAACCCCTGACTGTGATAAGGGATGCATCTTCGCCTCCTTAATATCTTTGCGTAAAATAAAGTCGGATAATTCCATTTATTTGCGAAACTGCTATCCACAGAAGAAACATCCGTCCAGAAACGATCACCAGCGGTCATAAAGCGCTAATCACTATCGGCAATCGAATCGCCGTTCAGACTGTTCCTTGATAATGATTTTTTGTGACCCGAGAAATAAATTTTACCGAATAGAGAGCCGAGGTGTAATACGGAATAGTGATCAAACGTGTCGGATCGTCTCAACAATGATGATGGGGTGTAGCATTCGACAGGTCGGGCATCTCGTCGACATTTTCAATTATAGCGTCGAGTTTGGTGAATGGCTATACTACATGTTAAGTGCAATGTAATTTACAACTAAATTATTATTCCGAAATTAAAAATTCGTGTGAGCCACACATCCATCACAATAACTCGACTCGCTTACATTCATCAATGCATTCGAATTTCAAATTTTACAATAATTTTTTTTTGACGAAACTGATTTTATCGGCAAGTTTCAATGTTTTCGTTCAATGAAGAAACAAGTGTAATATAAATCTTTAGTATTTACGGGAACTCTTTATCGAATCTGAACTTTATATAAATTCAATATCGAACTGACTTAAAGCACGCACGTTACAATAATGCAAGATTTGTAGTTTCAACATAACACACGATAGTACGTTTGTTGTGTATTGACTAAACTTTGTAGAAGAGGCGAGCCTTCACTTATGATATACATATATATATATTGATGTATAACTACCGATCTGTACAGTGTCAATAACAAATCATAATGCCCTCCTATAGACATTGATTATTATGTGTTATGCCGACTTGAACTCAAGTGCTCGTATTGTATCGTTGTACGCCATGCGGCGAGCCTTCTGCAAACCGACATTTAACCTAACACTACAACTCTTAATGTGACAATTTCTAAAACATAATGATTATTTTTTTTGTCCATCGGCGAACATCCCAACAATTGGTAGGATATCGAATCTTTTAAACAGTTTACGACTGTTTTCCGGTTGGCGGTGTACTGATTTGGGTTGCCATAGCAACGAGTATCAGACGTGTCGATGGCAGATGTATCATTTCGCAAGAGAAATATTTAATTAACATATCGGTATTAAATAAACCGAGTTTTCTTTGTTTCAAAGCGGAGCGAACGCTAAAAGGTGTTGAGACGCAGAGCCAATTTAACATACATTGGAATATTCTGTACAGTAACTATAATTTCACTGATTTTACCACATTGTCTGTCAAAACATGGCCTTCCACTTAAAAAGTTTTACGGGATTTGAAAAAGGGACTTGCTCAAATGCGTACTTCTGAAACATTCTTTGAATACTTGTTTTATTTTGATGTTTTTCCACTTACACACACACAGACACACACACACAGACACACACACTAGACAGACAGACAGACATACATACATACATACATACATACATACATACATACATACATACATACATACATACATACACACACACACACACACATACATACATACATACATACATACATACATACATACATACATACATACATACATACATACATACATACATACATACATACATACATCCTTTATTTTGGCTCCTTTTTTGTGCTGTGTTCAGTGACGATTCTGTATTAAAGGATCATAGCCGTCAAAATATGGTTGAAAACCACTATTCAGTGTCGAGAATGACGTCACACCAATCGCGTGCATATTGCTGCCCACTTGTGCAATTTACTCTAACGAGATATTAGTGTCACGTTATTGCCATTAAAGCCTTGTACCACCATTAATAGACTTAATATGATAGATACACAGACAGGGACTGGGGAATCTATATAACATAAAAATTCCATTTTGATTTCACTTCTCAATTAACTCACTTATGAGTCTGATTACTGCGTTCACACAGTAAATGTCATCACAATTGAAGTTAACTGAACATGACAGACAGGAAATACGACATCATAGTGATAGTACACTTGTCCATTTCTTCAATTGCCCTAAATGTTTCCTCCGCTTCAGCATCCAAACACTTTACTTTTTAGAGGGTTTTTTATCCGTATCAGTTTCCTGGTATTTCCTCCTATCCATGCACATACCAATTTGTCATCATGCTACTCTTCATGCTCACCCAAGCATGCAATCGCAATAGAAAGTTGAGGCAAAACATGGTTTTTGTTATGCAGAGTGATGTAGAATGTTTGCCTCTACCATACAACCCATGGAAAGCTTCGTTCTGATATCCAGACAATGTATGTATGACTATGATAACTATCAAAAATGGGAGTGGGGTGGGGATGGGGGTAGGGGTGTCATGTACAATTTATAAGGTTGACTTTTAAAATCATACTTACAATGTGTTTAAAAGTGTATGTTTTTCTACTGGTGTGTAATAAACTATACGGAGGAGGATAGGCAGGTTGATATTTGATACTTTTCGTGGTAGCTAATCTTTTCCTCTCTTCGCCTTTAGAGACAGACAGTCACTCGATCGTTACACTGGTTCACCTTTATAGATGAGAAAATAGTAATCTTGATTCCAGGCTTCTTTTTTTTCAAATCAAGTGTTTCCTAGAAAACTTTGTACTTCTCTAATATTTCCACCCACAACGTGTATCTATGTAGGTCTATGGGTAATGACCATACCACGTGATCAGTATGGTAACTGTTGTACAGTACAGTACAGTACAGTACAGTACAGTACAGTACAGTACAGTACAGTACAGCTCAGGTCAATAGAGTACAGTATCTCCACTCGAAATCCGTGAATGTTTTGCCGATAATTCAATTAATTATAAACAATTGACTAATAAAATGAATACGGTTTTACCGATGAATAAATCAATCAGTAAATCACTGACTGACTAACTAACTGACTGACTGACTGACTGACTGACTGACTGATTGGATGACTAAATGAATGAATGAATGAATGAATGAATGAATGAATGAATGAATGAATGAATGAATGAATGGATGGATGGATGGATGGATGAGTGAGTGAGTGAGTGAGTGAGTGAGTGAGTGAGTGAGTGAGTGAGTGAGTGAGTGAGTGAGTGAGTGAGTGAGTGAGTGAGTGAGTGAGTGAGTGAGTGAGTGAGTGAGTGAGTGAGTGAGTGAGTGAGTGAGTGAGTGAGTGAGTGAGTGAGTGAGTGAGTGAGTGAGTGAGTGAGTGAGTGAGTGAGTGAGTGAGTGAGTGAGTGAGTGAGTGAGTGAGTGAGTGAGTGAGTGAGTGGGTTTGTGGACGAACGGACGGACGGACGGATGGTTAAAAAACTATTTGCTCAGTCCACATTTCGTATTATCTTTTACATAGGGTATCATTTCGAGTTTAAAATACTAACTCAAATTAATGTATTTATTGCCGCAAATTTAGTAAATTATTTGCATTTGTTCATCTTGTATATTTAAGATGAATGGAAATATGATAACAACAAGCTGAAGTCACTCACTTAATCAGTCGATGATTTTTAATACAGTTCTTGGTTTGTTTGTTGTTGTAACTGTTCTCGTTCATTGGGAGGAGTAAAGAAACAACAACTCATCATTCACTCGCTACGTCAAGCAATCATTGCACCAAAACAACGACAATTAGCAATGATTTTCAAAAAAGATTTTCAAGATCGAGTAATGGCAATGCGATTATTATATTTAAAAGAAGTTCAATACAATATTGCTCAGAGAAGATTGAGTTATCAAGTGACTTTATTTGGTCATTTTCGTGACACACATTTAATAAATAAAAAGCCGTGCAATTGAATATAGTTACGTATCGTAACAGTAACTAAAACTAAGTGTTAACATCATTCCTAAACAAAGTGTCCAAAACAGTTCAAATAACCTTCAAGTAGGCCTTTTAATAAGAAAACATTGACATCTTAACCCGTTGGAGAAAGATATGGGAACATTTGATATTCGATTTGATGATGATATCCCAAACAGGAAACCTTACAAATGCAGACTAATATTGGATGAATGTAATTATCACATGTAGCATTAGTGTCAGCAAATAGATAGGGTCTTCATTCTATTGTCCATCAAGATAATACACATCAATTGATATAACCATTAGTGTTGATAACACCCTTTTCACATGCCCTTGTCACTTGAATTAAAATAAATTTTTGGATAATGAATTAACACTAGACGCTTTTCACAACGGAAACATCATCAACTATAACACTCACACCCCTGTACTAGGAACCTGGATAGAAGGGGTAGGGATGGGCTCAATAGTAATTTTAAAACTGCGTAGTATTTCTTGTGAATGGGTGTTTAGTAGTCAAAAGCACTGAATAAACAAATGGAGTCAAATCTGAGAGAATAAGATTCTTGTCGTAGGTTAAACAAATATGAAAAAACCGGTTCAATGTACTTTGCAAACTTACA
This sequence comes from Glandiceps talaboti, assembly GCF_964340395.1. NCBI lineage: Eukaryota > Metazoa > Hemichordata > Enteropneusta > Spengelidae > Glandiceps > Glandiceps talaboti. The sequence continues at coordinate 17,073,374 of NC_135556.1, read as the reverse complement.
ATACGTATTATCTGTATGAGAGTTCATCTACAAGGAGAATGGTGGCGCGATTTTGGCGACGTTGATAGACTCGGCTACAAGAATTATTAGGGGACAGACACAGAATAATAACGCGAAGGAAGTAATGTTTTATGTCTTCGTATGTGGAAGATAGGCGAAAAGAAAAGTGTGCATCAAATGCTCATAAATCATGTAATAACGCGCTCTAAAAAGTGTGCACCCCCTCCCCTCACTACCTGCACCCCTCATTATTAAAGGGAGGAGAATGAGACTCGCTCATACTACAATCGGATAAGAGACGAGTGAATACTGCAGTTGCATCATATTTGGTATGGGGACCACGTTCGCTATGAAACGCAGTTATCTATGTACAGAGCTTTATCAAGGAACATATTAAATTCGTTCATTTGCTCATTGACATGTCAACAAATCGATGACAAACTGCCTCGAATACAAAGTTCGACGTAGCGAACACAAATAATCTTAAGCGGAATGTGGGTAGGCGTGAATGTACGGAGATAAGAAAAAAAATAAGTCGTGAGGGTCGGCAACTCAGAAACGGTGTTGTATTCATGCGGGGGTTAATAAAGCGACTGAAATCGGATTGTTGCTGAGCCTAATTCGATTAAAGGTATCGCGGCAAACGTTGGCGGCTATTGAATTGATGTATATTTCCGGATAAATATTGATACACGTTGTTAATACCTGGTAATCAAGGTTAAATTATGGTTTGCGCAAAATGAAATTTCAGTAATTATATATTTCTTATAAATATCACGTGATAAAAAAATATGAATCTGGTGTCGTCAAGAAAAATCATGATTTCACTTGAAATATGTTTAAAACATTTTATATATATTAGTTCCAATCTTCGTATTCTCTCACAGTAATTAACAAAGTTATCCACTGCGGCCATAAAATGCTGTGTTTGAATAACATATTAACATATTGTTTGTCATACAATGAATGAAAAACTACTTCTTTTGTAAGAAAAAAAATTGTACCAAATCTCTAAAACCTCGAAACAAATGTTTACATAAATTTCTCTGGAAAAATAGTTCTCCATGAAATTTCAAGGATTTTCAGAAAGAAAGACATGTTTTGTTTTTAAAAATAAAAAGAGAAAAATAGTTACGTTGGTATAGTAATCCAGGAAACTGTTTATATTGGTTAGCTGAGAGGAAGGAATATTTATGTTATGTATTCTTGTAAACATGTTATGAAATACCGGAAAGAGCTGGCCGGCCCGGCTATCAGAAACTTTTTTGATACCCCAAAAAGATAGTGGGTATATAATTGAGCGAAATGTTAAAAGCTTGGTTGTAAGCATTGGGAATATTGAGAATACCGTCGAAATGGATTAGGGGTTATCAATGGGGATCAAATGAAATGAATTAACAAAGTAACGAATCTAGTCAATGTAAGGTCATTACAAGGGTTATAATCGTTAAATTATTATTTTTCATGTTTAATCTGAGGGGATTGGATATGTTATAAAGCATCGGGGAGACAACAAGAATGTTTTAATTTGCAGGAAAAGATGGGGGACAATGTAGCTTCTATTTCTCGTCATTGGCGATGATAGGTTTTACAATATCAAGAGTGAAACCGAACAGAAACTCTTTAATGAAATCGACTCTCGAGAGACGAAGACGCCATTGTCTGAAATCTCTGGTCGCCTGTAAAACACGTCCACCAGCTCTACACTGATTTCGAGCTTATAGAATGGATTGAAAAGCCGGCCTTTGACTTGAACATCAATACCGTGCAACTACCAATTAAAGCAAATATGAAAAGAATTGATCTCGTGAAAAACGAGATATCAAATGTCATTCGTGCTGCTGATGCACCCTCTTTTTAGAAAAGAAAAAAAAATCAGCGTCGTCAAATTTGCCGCATTAAAAAGTCTTAGAAAATTAGCGATGGGAATTGTAGACGACAATGCTTAGTATGTAAACACAATGCTGTGTCGTGGGTATCAGTCGAGCTAGGACATTGGCATGGAACTAACCAAGTTTGAAATGTACATAAATTGAAGAGTGTGGCGATGATCGTGTATGTTTCACTACTTAATCTATTATAGATCCGCCGGTATGTTGTCCGTTTATCGTGGAGTTAATCGGTGTCAGCACCGCTGTGAAAAATTTATTGCGTGTTTTGTCGAGAAATCTCGGTTCACTCATAGATACACATAATACACAGTATTAGTAACAAAACTGAATGAATGCATGAACAACGGTCATCAAAGTTTTATGTTAGTACTTATATATTGTTTAGTTCTTAAGACTGTTTGTTATTTGAAACAATTTTAAAAAAAAATTATTACAGGTGAGTCTTACACTAATAATGTCCAATGTGTGATTTTTATGGGTAACCTTGTCAGTGCCGAATTTTCTTTATGAAATTAACTCTGACAGTATTGTGTACTAGGAGTCCGATTACAAGAAGCGTCTGAAATATGTTAAGAGTAGCACTAACATTGTGTAGAGACCATGGCGAGGGCATCCTAGTGCTGACGCCTATGAAATTGTGCAGTCTTGGTTATTTGAAGAAGATCAACAATGACAGCAACAGACAGAGTGCATATTGGTGTTACGTTTACGCCTGGATGATACTCAATGCTGTATTGTTTCAGTGCGAACACCGTACATGAGTGGTACAGCAAACTGGCGACTTTTATAGTGACAAGGGACTTGCTAAAATATGCAATATTACTAACAATCACTCATGAGGTTCAGTCAAATGAAAAAACTGCGCACGGAGATCTCGCCTGACGACAAAAATTGGTGCTAGAAATTGTAATTTCCCTATATAAGAGGGTGTCGTGGGAATATACACATCCCGCTACATTGCCGTTCATTTCAACTCATATACAAAACGTCACGGTAGTATTAAGCTTTATTTGAAGAAAAAAAATTGTAAAGAAAGATAACTTTTCGAATGAAGATCCAGGGATAGTCAACCAATTCTGATATATAGAGCATTTTAATGCGCATTTCAGGCGGGTTTTTTTTTCGACGTGAAAGTACCCTGTAGCTGATGATATATCACAGTACAATTGTAGATTTTTGATACTATAACGGCAAAGAGTATGTCACAATAATAGTTGCAATAAGATAATCGATTGTGTAAAAAAACTTATTCACTGTATTTTCACCATGACATTTAATAGTATACAGCCGGGGGCGTGACTGCTTCTAAAATGTTGAAAACAAACAAACAAACTAAGGTTTGAGATATTGATAATCAACCGACGTTTAATTTGATTGGAAACTTTTGAAATAAAATCAGGAATATCAGCGAGGCAATTTAAGATATTACAGAACGCGAAACTTGATCTACTTTCAGCGAGATGAAACTTGCTTTTAACGGTGATCCAATTGCCCAAAACACAAGGAAAACTCACTTCCATGATGAAACAGATCGACTCATGACAAAGGATTTTTAATATACGGGGAGGCGTATTCTGATAAAATATGGCCTGCATGCATTTAGAGTATGTCGACCTAGAATGATATGACCAAAGTTCGGATATGTCCCTGACAAAACAACGTGTATGCACACCCATCTACAGGCTCGCCAACCTACGCAGTATTTAGACATGACCTCTATTTTATCCTAAAACCAAGTAAAACATTCCAAAATGACACGTCAAAACGGACACGATTTGGACAGGTATCAGGTGGGACACACTCAGCCAGAACGTCACCAGTGAATGGATAGGTATCAGTTACAATAGCGAATATTTGTTATCAGCGGTAGCGGTACTGTACAAAGTAGGCGGGTACCTTTTGATCAGGCAAAGAGATAAGACAAATTATTATCATTCGTTTCTTGGAGAAATCTACACAGCCACATAAGCAGCTCATATTTCATATCCCTATCTCTAGCCTTAAGCTACACTTTTTTTATACAATGGGAGATGTTAATCATACTAATTCTTCATAGATTCCCATTGGCGTGGCTTCTTTCATAAGCTTGTGTTCACTGATAAACTTCATCACACTTTCATAGTACAGCCAGGTCTTCTAGATTAAGCTCTATACAATTAAGAAGACACACGCCAGTATTTGAAGGAAGTTTAAAAAAAAAAAAAAAAAAGTGTTTTATTCTCACCTTTCAAATCCCACTCTCGATCCTTGACTCACATAGTCTTTCTACGTTTTGTATTATTGCATCTCTAGCATTCTCTCTAACCAAGCCTGTCTTAGAATAACAACTACACATGAAAATGTAACCTTAGTATAGCGTATAATCTAAACGCACTACATTCAGCAATAAATGTTTTCCTTTTTAAAAAAAAAAATATTGTAAATGACCTATCTGGATTAATATTCAACACTTTGACATGCGAGTCAAGTAGCTGCAAAGTGAAGAACACAAAAAAAAATTAAATGTGACCCTTAATTACCTTATCCATTGATCTGTTTTTTTGATAATAAGTTTTTGCTACTGTCGTAGATATAGACACGTAAACGTAAACGAATGAGATTCGAACAATCGCATATTTTGATAACATAAACCATTATCAACACGTCAACCTAATTCTTTTGATAGTAATGACTAATTAAGAGACCAAAATAAAATATTCCAAGGTTATGATAACCAAGTAATTTGTTTAATAATATAGCACCTTGTCGCGTGTCACGTTTATGTACGCGCGCGCGAGTGTTTGTGTGTGTGTGTGTGTGTGTGTATATATGTGCGTGTTTATGTGTGCATGCGTGCGTGCGAGCGAGCGTGCGTGCGTGCGTGCGTATGTATGTATGTATGTGTATGTATGTATGTATGTATGTATGTATGTATGTATGTATGTATGTATGTATGTATGTATGTATGTATGTATGTATGCATGCATGCATGCATGCGTGTATGTACATGTATGTATGTATGTATGTATGTATGTATGTATGTATGTATGTATGTATGTATGTATGTTTGTTTGTTTGTTTGTTTGTTTGTTTGTGTTTGTTTGTGTTTTTTTTATGTATGCGTGTGTGTGTGTGTGTGTGTGTGTGTGTGTGTATGTGCGTATTTGTGTTTATCATTTACCAAGAAGACATTCAGTTATTGGAATATGTGATACATTTGGTTGCGTATACATTCAATTTAATTTGTATATTAGTACATAAAATGTATAGTTTCATCAAAAACATATATATCAGTACATTGACAAAACCAGCATCAACAAATAAAAAGGCGTGTGTTTAAGAGCTTTTCGCTCTTTAAGAACAAGTAACGTACATTTATTTATTATTTTACCCATATTCTGTTAATTTGCATAGTCATCTAAAAGCCTTTGAAATATTCTTGGATAGTACAAACTTCTGAAAATCACAAAGTCAGATTTTGAAGTTCGACGCAGAAAGTCTTTTTCATCGGATAGGATAACATGACTAAATTCAAGTGTAGAACACATCGAATGTCAATACATTTACAAAGAATGTTGACAGACAGTACTTTGAGATTAAGCTATTCGCTATTTCGCAACTTTTGTTTGGATCGAGGACATTTTAAATATATTCCTCCGTATTTAGTATGTTGAGACACGTTCGCTTGATATACATTAAATGTACAAACTCCCTCTGTATTGTCTATCCTCTGAGTATCAGAAACTTTAGATGAAATCGAAAATTTGTTTGGAACGCCAAAATTCAATATTAGTTCGTGATCCATCGAAATTCTTTTATTGCTTTGTGTTATAACTTAACATAAAAATCAAATCTCAAAGAAATAATACATACATTGACTTAAACAGCCCAGGTCAAAGTTCAAAGCGATCTAGTGTTCATGATCAACACAGAGTCCATAATGTCAGATATATGAGATATTGAGTTGTCGAACTGTCAAATAAAGCTACAAAATGCCTACGGCTATCCTAATCAACGTGATGGTACAGTCATTGACATCTCTTTGTGTCGCTCTCAATATCTGAAGTTATGCTTGGTTTAGTTTCCTTAGTGATGGTTCAGGTCATGAAAATTGGCTGGTAACAAAAGAATGTTTTTCAGTATACAAAACTTCCAGATGCTCCAATATCTAACACTTCAACTTCTTTAAATAAATCAATATAACGCTCCTGATTTTTGGCGGCTCTACAAAATTATCTTCTTAACGTTTAACAGGTGTCAATTGGTAAAAATGGATTAGATGAACGAGTTTTTTCCCCTGTATACGTTGACAAAAGTAAACAAATTAAAATAATTAAACAAATAAGACATTATAGCGTAGCAATTCAACTGGTTGTTCAATTTCAGGTAAATTTTCGAAAAAAATTAAGGAGATTTTCTTACTTTTTTTTTTCGTCTGATAGTTAGCCACCACTTTTCGCATCATCGTCAAATAATGGAGTCTACGACCACAAGACAATTTTAGTTTTACGGAAATTTAACTTTTCCGTTGACAACATGTAAGCAACCGTTGTCTGTGTATACAGGTTACTTGATAACCGCTACACGTGTATTTGTCAGTGTCCGCCTGTGTTTCCTAAGGACAATTAGAAAGGTTAACTTAGCGTGTAAGTGTATTTGAGCAGCATTGGCGAGATATAGTTTATCTAGCCTTGGGCTACTGAGACGTGGTGTCAAACGCTTATCACGTGTTTTCATGTACATGGATAGCAGTAAACTCTTTGTTAGTATTCAACATAAAAGTCGTTCGGGTTTCGTCCCAGGAGGTGGTAAACCGGTAAGGTTACTCAGGAAAGCCGATCGTAAGGCGCTCTGCTTTGCCAGCTAGGTATAACCTCTAAGGTGAAAATGTCACCATGTACAGAAATGAAACCACTTGGCGTCAACTGTATTTTCTTGTTAGTGTTCTGGTCTTGTAGGCACGTCGTGAGTGTCCACTGAATAGAGAACTGTTCATTCTTTCTGTGTCACTTTTTATACCCCTATCTATAGTTGTGTTTTAGAAAAACAAGATTCAAGAAAAAAAACGAGTTGGAATAGTGACAAAGCTTAAGGGACAGTGTCACACCGTCATCTCGCTTCTATGTCCTCTAGCAATGTCATTCCTTTTTTTTGTTACGAGATGAACACCGTGCTAAAACTATTTAAAATTTTACAAAGTGCAGATGAATTTCTCGCCACGCCGCCTTGAGGCATAAACATTGCCTGCGAATTCAATTAACATGAAGATTCTTCATACTGAGCAAAAGGAGAAAATCCTTTCAGCGTGACCGTACACCGTTATCAGACACTCGTCACCATATGCTTTCTCTTTGATGTGTTGATTACGAATTTGTCCATAAACGCACGAAACAACTAATGAAAAATACAACAATAAATAGATAAGAAAGCATAATATTCCATGTCGATTAATCCATAAATGTACACCGCCAAGTCATGTCATGTCCTGGCGTTTTGAAGTCTGGATATTGAAATATTCAAAAAGAGAGCAGGACTTGGCGCCTCGATCTTCTTCTTTTTTAATAGGTGTCAGATTTTTGTTTTTTTGTCTTTGAGTGGACTTCCAAGCGTACGTAATGATAAATTATTCGGCAGCGAACTAGTGTCCCGAAACGTTCGTCTGATTACTAAAGTTACAAGCCGGAGTGAATTGATACACGGACACAATGAATGTGAGTTCTTATCGAGCTTTTATTGCAGGATTGTGACAAAGGTGAGTTAGTAATAAAGTTTACAGATATCGAAGATGACAGGAATATTCGGTTTGAAAGCATGTGCCATAAATGACTTTTGAGAGAAGCGATATTGCTTTTTACTGATCTCTCTTATCAGAAGTAGAAATTAAAGAGAGTCGTTATCCAAGCCAAACTGGAAAAAAAAACCATATGTCCTATAATGATGCGTGATTTCATATTCATTTACTTGTACAAATTTCTCTACGGTCTCATTTCGCAAAACAGAGATGTGTTCATTTCATTACAATACTACATTCTGACGCCATGATCTCAAAAACAACCTGTTTCCGTCCATTTTGTTTTGTTTAATCCTCATTTTGGAACGATATTTGAAAACACCCTTTGTATGCCTGTGTACACATATTTGATACATTTCTAAACTCCTTGATATAAATTGTATCTTCACATTCAAATATAGTTTTAATTGTGATGGATTCATTAATTTTGTAGTTTAAAAAAAGTCTGTCATTCTGTTTAGTGACAAACAACCAATATATATGTACATCCTATAATTCTTTGAAATAAATGTTGTTCGCACCGTAAAATATATATATTTTTTAAATTGTGTTGAATTTATGTATGGGGGAATACAAAGAGTTCGTGAATTAGTTCGTAAGGAACAACCAACACTATAAAAGGTTGATTTTGAAAAATCAAGTCCTACTGATAGATATGGGAAATCAAGAATAATATCATCGACAGATGTATTTGAAAGACTAGTGTCTTTGTATTTGTGCAAATTCCTTTCTAAAACAAAACGAAGTAGGTACACGTGCTTAAATTTTGCCGATTACGGCTACAGTTCTATTACAATTCTCTGTCGCAAAGCAATCTGCAAACGAATTGACATCAACGAAAATACATCTGACGAGAAACCCGATTCGTTGTTAAACTGAGTGTTAGAGGCGAAGTGTGCCATGAGGTTTGGAAGAAGATCGAGTGATGGGAATTTACAAACAATATAAAGAATAAACTTTATCTTGATATATACTTGTACACACGTTTGAAACTTGCGCAGTGTTTGTTGTGTACTAAATTTCACGTTTACATGAAGTAAAATACTCTACGAATGACGACAAAATCAACAGCAATAACATAATAGTTGTCAAAGTATCACCATGGAAACAGTTTCGCAAAACATTACTGTTTTATAACTTAATATTGAAAATCTAAAATACATCTACCGGCAAGCCTTAATATTTTTTGTCGGGCATTTGTACTTTTTTTATATTTAGTTTATTCCATTACTTGTTGCGTAGGCTTATGCAGTGTTCACATTATATAGTTGAAAGTGTTATCACTGAGTATTCATCCTGCAATGTGGATGGCAAAATATAAAGTTTTACTTTATTCATAAAAGTACAGAATGTATTATAAAATGTCAAAAACGTTTATTTTTATTTATAGTTACTTTCAATTTGTCTATCTACAAAACATGCAAAATGTGCAGAAATATATATCACACTGTACTGTGTCATTCAATGGCGTGCAAGTATTTAAAACAAAAAAACAGTCATGGTGAAATACGGAAATGTACATTTGTGTACTTCTTACAACAATGTGTACTGGGTAAATTTAATGTATACTGACATAGGAATGACATACGCGATGAAATGGACACACTTCAAAAAGTAGAGAGCGATAATTCTTCATAGAGCCCGATATAATATTACGAAACAGAGCTGTTATGCTAACTGTAAGAGCAAATCCCAGGTTGGTAATGCTAGAACGGGTAAGGGTGTAACTTTATGGATAATCGTATTCCCCACACAGTTAAATTTTACGCTTCAAACATCTCATTGTTTTTGCAAATGAAAAATACTATAACGAGAAATGACGGATGAATACGAAATAGAAATGGCTATAATTATATAGTGTGATTATATAACAGATAACCAATTGACGATCGGTCCGTTGATTTCAAACTCTTCATTTGATGTTATCATCGCATCATTCTATGTTTTCACGTACAGACGTAGTACTTATATTTGTATGCAAATCTTGCAGAAACATAGCAAGAAAGGTTCTTCATGTTAGAACAATGTACGTCGGAGGGTAGTGTTTCTAGTGATGTAAAAAATTCGAACGACATAACATTTCAGGCGAGAAGTCACGCTTTAGCGCAAGGCTTTGAAACCGTGCAATGAATAAGTCATTCCCACGCTGGGACACGTCATGGCAATAATTTCTGCGTGTATCGCCACCTGCATTTTCAACAACTCTGACTTTCTTTTTAACTTGTTACTTTTGCATGTCGCGTTGTCCCTCACCAGCTCTGCTATTTATACCTTAAGAAGTGTAATCCAACCATTGCGTGGCCGGCGTAACGAGACGCCGTTCCCGAGTCATTGGTTATTTAGCGAGGTTAATAAGTCCTTAGCGATAGAAATTATCAACAAAGAAAGTCCCATAAGAATAGCAACAATATGAACACCATCTTGTTGCCATAAATATTTGAGCACAATGGCAGGTTTCCTCATCGGTCTGTAATAATATATCTCTTGCTCTGATGATCAAAAAAGAAGTTTTTCAATTAGGACTCCATCCAATTTAATTGAAAATTATATTATTCCCAACTCGCACAGCGTTACCCTATTTCTTTTGTGTACTTTTGGCGAGGGACATTAATTTACCGTCCGCTCCACAAACAGCATTCAATTTCTTGTTACACTTGGGGACTGTAGGTTGATAACGACATTTTATCATTAATATGAAGACATATTCGGAAAACTTCGGATTTGTTCGTTCATGTTCGGAAGGTAATCGATCTGATAACAAGTGTAGATTAACTCACATTTACTAAGAAAGTTGTAATTCATTGTCAGCTAGGTGCATTAAAGTGCTATCCGACAAGAATCATATTCACACCAAATACAAATAAACTGAAGAAGTCTGAACCATTGACATGTTTCTTTGGGGTTTTTTTGCAAGTTAATGAACTTTTTGGTTGTGTGGGTATTTGTGTTCGTCTTTTATCTTAAAAATGTACCATTCTCCTTTCTCCCCCCCCAAAAAAAAACAACAAACAAACAACAACCCCAAAACAAACCAACAAAACAAAACTACAACATGTATTAGCTTCTGGATGTCAAAAGGTTAGTTCTATCTCATAAAGGAACGCCATAGCACGGTTAAGCTGCGAAGAAAACCGTAATGCATTTACAAACGGGTCTATTGTACCGACCAATAGTTCATCATTACACTGGCCCGTATTCAATAGAGGAGGGCGGGAGGACTGTGGGAAACAGGCCATGTGTTTTAAATATTAATGAGATGGTCTGCATCGACGGACAGTTATAACCAATATCTTTATAACTGTTTGCTTTTCTCCATACAACGAATTTGACAAAGTGAGTCGAACTAATTAAAGGTAGAAATTCATACCGGTTATGTGTGTTTATAGCCCGTTTATAGACAAGTGTAGTCGAGTTCCTTCTTTCATTGCCCATAATAATTTTTCTTGGACATTTATTTGCTTCAGATGTTTATGCTTCTTTATTTTTCTGTTCGCAAACTGTTGGATAGGAATTGGTCGTCTTATTTTGTATTAGGACAACGGCTGAGTCGAGGATCACTGAACGCAAAGTACAGCACACGACTGGAGGTGTTCGGGTCTGTCGTTGGTATTGTCGAATGACAATCAACAGTTCCGTCATGGACCACTTGTTGTAATTATCCATGATCTGTTTCAATATATAGTTACATTGCATAGAAGGCTAAAGCTATTCACGATTATACACAATAGAGAAAACATGGGAAAAACCACTTTTTCTTCAAGGGTAGCTATTTTTAATATAATAATCTTTATTCGTTCAAATAAATTTGAAAGGTCGCCACAAGAGCAGCGCCCTAGTGCTGCCCTAGTATTGAAGCAGGAGAAAACCGGAGTATCCGGGGGAAAGCTGCGTTGTTCGGCAGGGTCAAACTGAGCATTACCCTTCTTACATACAGAAGTTCACTATTGTTGCAGGGAGTGGAAACTAGGTGAACTATTACATAGAAAGTGTTGCGGTAGAATATACACAGAAAGTATAACGGTAGAAATACACGCGGAAAGTATTACTGCAGAAAGTATAACGGTAGAAATACACGCGGAAAATATTACTGTAGATATATAGATATATATATATATAAATATATATATATATATATATATATATATATATATATATATATATATATATATATATATATATATATATATATATATATATATACATATATATATACACGGAAAGTATTACCGTAACGGCAGAACTATACAATGAAACATACGTATATAGCGTTGTGATAAAGTACATGTTACCTTTATTAAGATTATACCCATGATCAAGGGAGTACAAAAATAAAATAAACGCCGCTACGGAAGATGATCTCCGGTTGAACGACTTGACGTAGTTAACAAATCTTCCATAAAAACGGATTTACTAATGGCTTGGGAAAATACCATGGTGTTGATAAAGGGATTTGCAAGCTGTAACAGAAATGAGAATTAGCTTTGTGTTATCCAACTAAAGGAAAAAGTCAATATACTAATCTAGTGTATAAAGAGAATGAATAGAATCGTTTCAATATGTTCATTTCATAGTGGCTTTGTTCATTTCATCATGTTGACATTTCAAAATAATGCATTTCACACCTTTTTTTCATACACTGTGATAAGAAACGAGACAATGGTAAAGAAGGAAATGACAAAAGAAAACTGTGTGGCGGGCTTTATGGAAACTGATCGAAATTATCTAAACCACAAACAGGTGAAATGGATTAAAACACACACGTCAAGGTTGTTGATTTCCAACGTTAAACGACTGATTAAACAGATGAATTGCGATTATTTCGATTACTTTATTAACCAAAATGACAGTAGTATAGAAGGGGATCGTGCCGCTGCGTTGTTAAAAACATAAATATTATCCAAACAAAATGTTACTAATCAAAACAAAAACTGAATGAAAACAATCTGCCAATGTCAATTTCAAGGTCGATGCCGTCATTTTTTAACATCAGTAATAACAACGTAACAGACATGTGTAATTTACAGTTCTGACTTGTTTTTGCTTTGAAATATATATTTCATTTTAAGACCCTCTAAATGAAACTAATTAATTTTTGTTCTAATTTTGTTTTCTCCGTTGGAATCAAATAAAAGAAGACAAAAGGAAAAGGTTAAAAAACACATTTCCAGTACTCAATCTTAAACATCAAGCAAAATTTGTCGTCATGAACACGAAGAAATACCTTGTATTTTACCAGCTGGTTTAATATATGGCCGACAATCTAAGCTAGGCGTGGGTCCTTTAAAGTGCAATTTATTTTCATCCATGAATTACTCCACCCATCTCCTTGTCAATGTTTGTGAGACTGTGACATTTTCAGTGACATGTGACATTAGTTTAAACAGTTCAAGTTAAACACTCTTGCAATGTTTAGACGCACGGCACCCTGCTCTATTCCACTATGAAGTATACGCATTAAAATTAACCTGATATGATTCGGACAGACGACGGATGAAAAACAAGTCATTGTTCGTTCTCCCATGACCTTTGACCTCTGGATGATTCGACAGCAGTGAATTGATCACATAACGAAGGTAATATGTCACTGGTCGTTACAATTCAGTAGATGTTATCAGTCAACTAGTACTGTGTATGTAATGTTGAAACTTTTGGTAAACTACTCTACCAAGACTATGGTTTGTCAGTTTGCCTTAGAAGTTGAAATTAAAAAAGAAAATAAATGTGAAGTAGACATTTAGTCTAATAATCATCGACAAAAAACTTGTCTTGACTGTACTATTCAAGACATTATGATGATCATGATCACCATGCTCGAATTGAAAGTCATTAAAATTACAAAGGCAGCATAAAAACACTGAATGTCTAACAAAATCACTTTATATACAAAATTAATTGCCCATATTTGACCACCTAACCTCTACAGTGAATTGCGATTCATTTAGGGTTTGCTCTTTGTTTAACCCTTTTTTTTCTGAATAAAACAACGACATCAACACAATTTCATGATTGATGAATAGAAATATAGTTGTTACGGTATGTCTATTTATCAAGAAGCGGTACCATCATGACTAAGTCAGCAAGTTGTGTATATCTAGTCTGTATATAGGGAAACAACGACCATAAAAAACTTTATATCAAACATAGCCTTCTGAACGGACCTTATTTTTTCCTTTTCTGGCACCCGTCTTTGTTTTTCCTTTAGTGAACTTTAATATCACACCGACCGCCATGACAACATATCGTTAGTTGCCTAGCAACAGGCTCATTTCTCAGACTAAAGAACCATAATTTCATCTCATCATATTTTAAGATTTCAGGGTATTGACCGCCAGTCATCGGTTTAAAATGCTTAACCTTATCCTGAAAATGGCGGCAAGGCAATTTGGAATACGAGGGTGGTTTCTTGTTAACTTAATGCGTGAAGCTATAAACTCAAGGTATACATGTGGTCGGGTTCACACAGTCGTATGTATTGGGGGGGGGGGGGTGGTAAAGTTCAAGTGGTTACTTTGATTTGGTATCAAAGTTGTTCGCACTTCGTTAGGATCCCTAAAAACAACGTTACTAGTATTATCAAATCATTGAAATATACAAATTACGCATATTGCGACCACCACCACAACAACAGCACTCACCAAGTTCCATCTTCGTGTATACGCATGCGCATTACAAAAAACAGCACTCAAATGTCATTAACTTCTATACAATTAGTAATTGCATGGCACTGTAGTCGGAAGCTACCCTTTAAAACACACCTGTCGTAGACAATATAATAATATATTTCCGGATTGGCATGTATACTGAACAAGTACCTAATGTTTATGACTACCCAAAACACAATATTTGCATAATTACGACAGAGAACTTCCGGATAGTACTCGGAGGTTGTTTTCGTAAAATGCCAGTTGCCAACAGAAAGGGTAATTTTTTTAGCGAATATTGGAGAACTTTTGATTAATAAATATTCTAATTTCAATTACATTGACGAGATACCGTGAGTATAAAGTGTGAAAAATAATGACAGATGTATTCTAAATAAGAAAAACGACAACAACAAAGAATTGTCGGATGATGCTGAATAAATTAATTTGGGATGCTTCAACTGAATTCGATTGAAAGTTAGCCGTCGAGAACGGATTACTGAATGCAAGTCCAAAAGTCTGTCAGAGTTACAATTCAAAGGTCAAAGGTCATGTGATGATGATAGATAGCTGTTACTTATCTTAAATGAATAATAACGGAATTAAATAATTAATATTTTCAAGTAAATTAACAAGTCCATCAATCAATCGATTGAGATCAAGTCTATCAATAACGTTGTAAAAAAAATACAGATACTTCCCATCATAAATGTACACTCATACACACTGTCGATCATATAGTAATATTTTACTTCAAAATTCTCACGTCCATCTTGAGTAATTTCTGTCTTTATTTATTCAAAAACCTGGCAATTTCGGTAAAATTTTGAATGTATATGTGTTAAAATGGTTTTTCTATGTACGGATATAGAAAAGCTGGTTTTTAATGTAACATGGTTCTTGTGTATGCTAAGCTCGATAAATATTTTTTCAAAACAAAAGCTAAAAAAAAGTTTGAGTCAAAAAACCAAATTAGAATTTGAAGAAAAATAAGAAAGCAACAACGAAGAATCTTAGGGTGTTTATCATTCTACATATATTGTCTATTTCAATGTGTAATTATGAATTCATACTCAGAAATTAGTCAAGTTTCATTTATCGAGCTCACGTTCTATATTTAAAAAAATCGCCATCTACAGTTTCGGAGTTTCGCTTACAATTTTCACATAATTATGCCTCATCCGCATCCCATAAGCGCACACATGAGCACAATTCAGTTATAAAAAGTTGAAATTGTGATAACTTAGCAACTGTTATTCCAAATCTAGTTTAATTCAACATTTAATAAAATCTAGATAATCGTAGTATCATGTCGAAATTCTAGATGAATAAACCACGTCTGGGACACATAAAAGTCATGAAAAACTTACTTAAGCTTATGTGCGAGCATTTGTACCAATCTGTACAGTGATAAAATGATCAATGATAATAATTTCCAATGGAAGAAATTTGTACGACGCTAAAGACGATACGACTCCATTAAAAACTACAACAATACACGAGTATTAAACCATAGTCTTTGCCAGGAAATATCAATCAAATCGCCGATGTTCACCCACTAAAGTAACGACAAGAATTATGAATGTTCAATTTGTTCATTCCTAGATTTAACCATGTTTAAAGGCTTCTTAATCTTTGATCATTTTACAAAAAAAAAGAAGAAGGAAAAACAATATTTGTAGTCTTAGTTTTACATCTACAAAATGTACACGGACATGTTTTAGGTAGACGAGTACTACAAAACAGTCCCTGTGGTGTACAAGAAACCGCTATAATTGCCAAAATTTAGAAGGAGTTTTAAGACTCTATCATATCGATGTAAGAATAATCGCCATTGGTATATTATTTCTAACAAGTTGAACATAAAAGCTCAACTTACAGACAGAACTATTTAAAAGAACCATGGGAATATATGACGTCGCTTAAAATGCTTGAAAATAAGGATTTTCATTGGAAGAATGTGTCGCATTCATACATCTTCAACTCGTACAGTGTGCTAACGAATATAACAAATTAAACTCCCGATCAAATTTATATTCATCACATCATGCTGCAAAAGAAGAAAACTTTTTGAGATAAAAAAAAACAAAAACAAGCAGCCATACTTCTCAGTCTTTCTGATGATATAGATGTACTCTAGGTTTAGATTATATTCGTCATATCGACTTCTCAGGCTAATTTCTGAATATACTAAATTAATAAAAACACGAAGCGTCGTCCCACGCGAATCAGATTTGCAAAAATGTTTTTTAAAAAGAAACAGAGGAATGACGGGATATCGGGTTATGGTAAACCTGTCAGAAAACTTGACATCACTACTAGAGGTGCTTTTACAACAGAAACAAACATTAAACCAAGCTGGTTGTCTATATACACTTATCTTGTGTTGCCATGATATGGAGCACACAATACAACAAATGCTAAAAATCACATGTGAAAATTTCGACTGAAAAATATAAAAAGCAAATCAAAGTAGAAGTTTTATTGGGCTTCGACTCATATAAGGGTAGGTAATGGTCATCAGTTTAAGGTAACAAACCAAGTTATGGCATTGACAGGCCTATACACATACTCCATCATCAGTTTTACAACCCGACCGTCTGTCTGGCAAGTGCCGGTGACACTTCAGCGAGAACCTGTCTTTTAACCAGTTATTTATGACCCGTGCATTGAAGAAACTTATTAAATGTGTGTGGAAAAGACTTTGTTCGTTATGAATACCAAATCCTATGTACACACAAGGAGTCTATATACAGCTATGAATCAAGACAGTGCTAATGACGAGATTTTGAAGGGGCGTGTGATCAAGAAGCCTTCTCACCAAACTGTAGTGTTTGTGTTGCAAACTTTACATGTTTTTCCATAAAAAGCAAATAAACTTGAATGAAGTGGTGCTAGTGATCTTTGGCGCTGAATATATACTTAATCATTCTTTCAGTTGTGGGTCCCCCGACGTTTGTCTTTTCATGTCTTGTATAATCATCGTATCCTTCAATATACTATAAACACAGTATAACATCAACTTCAAATTAATTCAACTTATAGATTTGACGAAATGACAGTTTATTCCCCGGAGTGTTAAAACCCAACTATCATCTACCTCGTAACTCTAGTGACGCCTAAAATATGAAATTCGAATTTGATTGAATACAAATCATTTATAGTGAGGACATTTCCACCATTGCAGCGTTTTTCGGCTGGTGTGCTTTTTTACATCAATGTTTCCAAAGAAGTGGTATTTCACTTCATTTTAGGATCTAAACACGGTCGTCATTTCCAACACACTATTACATTAATTTTACTCAAATTAATACACGTTGCTGTAGGTTCTGTTTCATCAGAATAGCAACTGATATAATATTAATTTTCATAAAGTAGTCTAAGAGAAGCTCCAGACTTTTCATGTGAGAAATATACTTAGTTACTTGATGATCAGACACAGAAGTGCAAATGCACTGTATTTGTATTGTGTTATTCACAAGAACCCTCATGACCACACTTCAACAGATAAGTGAACATTGTTATATACAAACAATATCATAGTGGGACTTGGTTTGAGAGAGAGAGAGAGAGAGAGAGAGAGAGAGAGAGAGAGAGAGAGAGAGAGAGAGAGAGAGAGAGAGAGAGAGAGAGAGAGAGAGAGAGAGTGTGTGTGTGTGTGTGTGTGTGTGTGTGTGTGTGTGTGTGTATGTGTGTGTGTGTGTCCAAATGGGCTAACTAAATACAAAGGGTAAGAGGGTAGAGGGTGTGAAATTGTGCTGGTAATGATCAAGATAGTTATTACATAAAGCCTCAACAACAAAAATCACCAAAGACAGTCGCGTTTTTCTTTTTCTAAATTTCGGTCAGATGACACCAACATCAGGGTGTCTATACGTGTAAAGCATTTTACAAATTGAGAAGAAATTGAAGATAGCTGTAGGTCTTTGTTTTAATCTTTCAAAAGAGTGCCGTGTTTAACCTTGGTGCTTCAGTCTGACAATTACTATTCAACATGATCACCTATGTCAAATATATAAAAGAGATAGACAAGGACACATGCATGCAGCACCCGTTCCAAGTGTATCACGGCGACTTTATATTCAATAAAAAGGGATTTCGACGGGAAACGCGTAAAATTCCCAACGTCTCCATCAAGCCGTGTATCCGTAAAAAGGGTAGATATAAAGATGGTATCAATTGAGCTTTACACCAACTATCGAGAAAATATAGGGCTTTGAAATGGACAACGTGTTGTAGAAACAGCGCAAAGGATCGATTCTAGAGTTAGATAGGGCATGTCATTGAAATCGCATACAATATGACTAATCAATATCAACAGTGTTACTCGCTACATGCACGCCGCCGTGGTGAGAAAACATCTAATAAGTGCAGATGTTTGGTAGTTTAAGGTAAACACAAGCAAAACCCACGCTAGTTACAAGCTATATACGCCTAAACTCTGTCTCATTGCTACACGACGGCGCCCTGCAGACACTCAAGCATGGTTTGACTGTAACATTCCATTCAGTGCGGAGTTCTACACACCGGCTCTGATTTCACGGAATAAAATATTAAAGCAACATAAACAATTTTTTAAACGATGCAATGACTTGGGACACGGCTTAACTAACATTGTCTATTCTAATCGATCGGATTATCTGTTGAAAGAGGGTGTATCAATGGTGATTTGTAAAACAACTCACGTAAGATAGTTACTGCCGAGTGTGCTGACTGGGAAAAAACACCTCTCAGTGCGAGTGGACGGTTTGTCACGGCATGATGTGAATATGAATAGCCCCAAACATTTTTCTTAAATCTTTAATAGTTTCATGTAAGCGATACAGACGAATTTAAGACCAATAATCTATCATCTCGAAAATCCCCAAATGACGAAATCTATCGCCAGAAAACCTCTCTTGATAGGTAAAGGTTAGAACAGGTAACACGGGATAACATTTACACTGTAGCAATCAAAGTCCCTACTGTCATTAGAGAGTTGCTCCAAGAGATTTATTGGCAAATTCGAAATATCATATCTTGGCTTAAAGCAAAAAAAAAATTAAAAGACAAATAAGATAAAACAAAAGTTGAACTATCTTGCGCGTGGAGCTTTATAGTGTTTCTATTCCATTCAGACATCTCATTGTGTCCTGCTGAGTACTTTCGGCAACAACAACGGTGTAACATTTTTAGTCGGACAGTGGACGGAGAGCAGAGAGCTAGAAGATGAAGAAACAAAAACAAAGAAAGCAAAGGAACCACACAAATGTCTGAGATAGAAAGGGAATTCAGCAAAGCGAATTTAAAATGGAATTGAGACTATAGCTACATCTAAGAACAGAGACACGACAACGTTAAGAGATATATAATCTATTGGTGTATTGAACAACCCCGGCTAATAATTGATGAATTGGTTTGATTGATTTACTGGTCTTTTTTGATAAATGAACTATACTATACTATATAAATTGATTCGCTTGATATATTTGGTAGTCTACACTAGAATTGATATTGATCTCCAAAGTCATCCTTTATATCGAATTACGTATCTCCCTTTCCGTATGTAACATATTAAAACACAATGATGTGAAGGTTGAACTCAAACAAGGTTAGAAAAGCAATTATATAATATCACATATATACAGGTATCTGTACAAAGATACACACGCGTATACAAGTGTGTGTGTGTGTGTGTGTGTTTGTTTGTTTGTTTGTTTGTTTGTTTGTTTGTTTGTATGTATGTATGTATGTATGTATGTATGTATGTATGTATGTATGTATGTTTTTTTGTGTCACGGAATATGAAGCTTGGTCACGTTGCCAACATAAAGATAACACAATATGAGAGTGACATGTTATCTTTTTTTACACACACACACACACATACACGTATTGCGATAAGTCGCTGCGTCTTGAGAAATTCGAAGTTAAACTATGTTTATAATTGGCAGTCTTAATTTCAACTAAATCATGATTCAAAATCTACCTTTGCGCTGACAGACATCATTTCTCCAATTTGTATTGCCTAAACTAATATAATAGATTTGCTAAATGACATTTTGTTTTGTGTCAGGAACAAACAGTCGTTGATGCGACTGATCAACTTGCCAATTCTCAAGTCGTCTATAAAAAGTATAGTCTGTGAACTATTCTCTTTTTACGACCATGATTCTTTTTATTGATTCAAGGCACTCGAGTGTTGATAGGTGTGATGGTTACGAATGCACTGTCTGTATAGTAAACATTATCAGGATTGCTCGGCCGAATCTTGCTAACAAAACCGACAACAACATGTATGGTCCTGCATCTCCATAAAATGTTACGTTCCACTCGGCTTGTCCGATGTCCCTTTACATGCCTGGTTGAATTCACAAACTGGACGATAACGAACAAATTCGCATTTTATGAGTATTCTACCTAGAAAGATCAGAACTTGAATGAATTTGAATCATAAAATTTGCTATTAGTCGTCAGTGTTAAGTATTGCTTCCAGCTATAAAATAATAATTTGCATCATCTTTTTTTCCCCCGCGTTGAATATATGAACTGACAAGTGAGCAACCGATGATCTTGTACAGTATAGTGTCATATTTGTAGGTCTTGCTTTAAACAAGATGATAAAACTAAAATGTCACTTATTTCACGCTAAAATTATTTCATTATTGAGCAGATTTGGTGCAAATTAATCGAACTAAAGACTCAATGAAGGAGAGATAATTTCCTTTTTTCGCTTAAATGGTTACATTGACTGTAATTTGTTTAAAGGTACTAAGTGTTTGGAGTATGTTAGCAATCTGTAGTTAGTCAGACAAAAAAAACCCGTTGTATTATCATCAATGTTTGTATCTAAACGGCCATGTCGTGCTGTCTCTATACTGTTCTTTTCTGGTTCAGTTGGTTTTGTTCTCCAGGGAAAGTCCTCTACCATGCAACAATTAATGGTTCTGATACAACCATTTTAGAGACACTCAGCTAAAATAATGAGTGATATATAAATTAACTTATTCGGGGTGATGATCAGAGCCAACATAGAGTGTATAAATGAGTCCTATGACCGTTGTGACCAATTTTGATTTCAATCAGAGTAACACTGGTCCAAGAAGAACAGTTGCCTCCGGTGATATCCGACTACGGGGAGAATTGTCTCCCTTGGTAAAAACAGCACATTCTCCCAAATAGACTATCTGTCGACTGCCAAATCAAAGGGCGTGCTTTTAGCTCATGCATCAAAATCTTAATCAAAACAACTGGGAAATACAAACTCCTAGATCGTAGAGCTTTAGAGATTCGTGGTCATTTAGTAATTACGTGTCTCTGAGGGATTTGCCGATGTACTGGTACTCCGAGGTATATTGTACTTCGCTCGCCAACTTTTCACCAATAACGGAAGAGATATTTTAAGTTTTCAGTAAAAACTTTCCTATGTGTAGTAACACGATCATTGCTAAAGGTGACAAATAAAAGTAATGCACGGTATTTGTCGTGGTTTTGGATCATATGTAGAACTGATACAAGATTAAAACTTTAACCCCCTCCTTCCCGACAGGGACACGGTTTCCTCGCTAGATTTGTGTCAATTGGAAGACCATTGAACATCTCAACGTTACTATTAAAAGGGTCTCATTTTCCACATAGTGCATTTACCACCAACTCTAAACACTCGTTCTTTCTATTTGCGTTTCCTTGATTTTTGGTGATTACAGGTACACACTACATTTTTGTTACACTACATATAGTTTTTTCAAGTTCAGTTCGCTTACACCTCTGTCATGATAGACAAATTCAATTTCTTGCCAACTTCTAGACATATTTCAACACGCGGGCTTTGTGACAGTAATACAAATCTAATGAATAAGAATTCACACGAGGGTCAACAATTGTATAATTTCAACATTAATGATCATTAGACAAGTTCAACAAAGAGCCAAAGTCTAAAATAAAAATTCTGTAGACTGTAGCAGGCAGATGGCCACAGTTTATGGTGAGGTGTACCGTGGAGACACATGCAGCTCTCAAGGCGGTCGTTTCATTCCTTTTTCCTATCACAATTTGTCAGACTAATTTGGATTTATGTTTTGTTGCCTATTTATCATGAAATTAAACTTCAAGTAATTTGCAAGACGATTAAAGGAGAAGAGAAGGAGATCTTTGGATAGATCGATTTGTTTCCTCAAATCAGCAAAGCACAAAATCTAATTTGAGAGATCTTTCATGCGGACCAGTGGATGCCAGCAAAACCAATGCAAAGTTTGGCCGTGATTTTATGATTACAAAAAAGCAATTTCACGCTGACTCGCGTTGGTGCTGTGGTTGCGATTCGGCTAGTCTCGCGAGAGAAGGCTGACACGGGACAAGGCGTCAGTGATGTGATAGACGGAGAAGCAAGGCGTTTGTGTGAGCTACTAGCGGATATTGGGTCTGTAGTGACGTTAATAACTTTATTGTAGTTCATTTTGTCTTGCAATGGAGCATGTATTTTCACGCACTCATGTGGATACAACGTGTGGTAGGATGTCTGTAAGGAGGGGGAGGTTATTTACCAGAATATATTAGAGATAGTCGACAAGTACGCGTGGGGTCAGTGTCAAACTATTATAGCCAAGAGACGAACCGGATGACAAAAAAAAATTCACGCCAAAAATATCAATAGCAAAATTCCTGACTCCAGATATACCAACTTCTAAAATTGTGGATAAAGATCGATTCCACACAAACAGTTCGTTCATATATATTGTCCAAGACAACGACCCCCTTTTCGTTTACTTATCTTCACTAAAACTTAGTCTACTATGAATTGTGCGTGTGCATGTGTGAGTGCGCGTGCGTTCGTGTGCGCACGTGTGTCTGTGACTAGTCGACCACAACAAATATCAAAATATTACTGAATACATAATGAATAAATATTGAGTATATCGCAGGACAAATCGGTCGAAAACCCAAAACAAATTTCGATGATGACCCAATAAATTCATAACAATGCTAAAAATAAATACACAGAGAAAACCAATAGGGAAGTGGTGACAAGGTATGTTCGAAAAAGAATGTTAAAAATCGCAACGATCACAAGCATTTAAAAAATCACAACGATCACACAGACAGATCTGTAACATGGATGGAAGAAAGGAAAGAATTAATTGAAAATGAATAAAAATTAAAGTATATCGGTCATACAGGCAGATGTTTGACATCGATTACATTAGACATTAAAACTTCGTGAACTTCCCAAAGAGAGACACCGACGAGTGATGAATAATTTCCAACAAATTACATACACGAAGTTGAATATAAATGCGTTCCAAAATATTTTATTAATCGAACTAGTGGTAAATGCTGGGCTGAAATATTGTCAAAGTATCGCAGCTGATATTGCAAGTCCCAATTTCCATTCCTCTGTGTTACAGTCAGTTATGCCCTCGTCGTTATAACATGATCATTTTTTTTTTGCGAGACTCAATCCTTAAAGGACTAGACACACTGTCTGTAATTCATGTGGGTTAATTTACAACGTTGCTTGAGTTTTTTATATAAAAAAACACGAATTGCCATCATTTGTCCATTGCAAGGTATTATTGGTTAAATCCCATAGTACTCATCCGTCTGTATTTGATAGCATACAAACGCAAACAAGATACCGACGGACACGAAGGTGAAAACTTTAACAGAACTAACTAACGATCGATGTTTTCCTACTATAAATTCTCACAAAATACAATAAAATGATTGGATATCTCTTGAAGTTATGTCCTGTGTTTGGGGTGTCACTGCACTGTGTATGTAACGTGACTATTCGTAAACAAATAGCACATACACAATGAGAAAAAAAAAGCTTAACTTGAAACTATTAGCTTGACATACCTACCTACCTACCTACATACATACATACATACATACATACATACATACATACATACATACATACACGCACGCACGCACACACACTTACATACATACATATATACATATATACATACATACATACATACATACATACATACATACATACATATGCATACATACATACATACATACATACATACATACATACATACACGCACGCACGCACACACACACACTTACATACATACATATATACATATATACATACATACATACATATATACATTCATACACATACATACATACATACACACACGCACGCACGCACGCACACACACACACACATACATACACACATACATACATACATACATACATACATACATACATACATACATACATACATACATACATACATAAATACATACATACATACATACATACATACATACATACATACATACATACATACATACATACATACATACATACATTTGCGTGCTTGCTTGCTTGTGTGTGTGTGTGTGTGTGTGTGTGTGTGTGTGTAATGGCGCTCTTCTCATTCTTCATCTAATGGCATAATGGAATCAGTTGTATAGGATGACGATGTGAATGTACACAGTGTTTTATATAGTATGACAACGAGCCATAAAGAATAATGTTTGACGTAAGATGTCCATCTCTATCATGCAAATTAGTTGCCTTGTCCTTGGAGGGCATCACATTTGGAGGGGGGCTTGTTGAAATAATATATTTTATCATGATGCGCAGTGGCTTTAGATTACTGCCATTAAAGTAATTGTCTGCAAATATCGATTAACTGATCAAAATGGTATCATCAGCTTCACCTATCTGTTATCATACAGTATAACCAATCACAAACAGTGTTAAAAAGTGAATAAACTAGACCCGCGGCTATACGAGGAACTTCACTTGACATTGAAGGTGAAGGCCAGAGTCATCATAGTTACTAATAATGTATTTCTATGTTTCAAATGAAGTTATAATTGATGAGTAGCGGCAGAGTGCACTATGGTATCACTATAATTCTGCGGTCTGGTTGCATGGCAACAACATCATGGACGCAAACTAACATCTAGAGCACGACTCTCACTTTTTAAAAAGTATTTTTGATTCCAGCAAAAGTTACGAAGGCTCCGATATAAGATTAAGTATGAGGGTTTTTTTCTTCGGTGGATGGAGCGAATCGCGGCTCCGCTTACAGTATAATATAAGTCTAAAAAATCACCGAGATTTGAATGCCAAAATATGGTACATCATTAAGGATAACGTTCTAGCAGCACAATGACTGCCTCAAGTTATGATTCCACTCGAATAAAAAAAACGACATATTCAAGAAAGCAAGAACTGCACAAAAATCGAATATGTCATCTTGCTTTCGGGCGAAACAAAGACTCGGTGTTGATGGAGAAGAAGGTGGAAAAACCGAGAGCGTTTCGCAAGTACAAAGCTAGGGCATGGATCGAAACTTCACAAGTTTTGCGTAAGCATAAATATGCCCTTACGATATTCTGCTTTATTATAGTTTGGATATGGACACCTGACCCGTATTCAAAGACGCCGACAGAGGGATGGAAACGGAAAAAAATGAACCATATGAAAGGTGCCCGCAGCGAAAACTTCAATAAGATAATATATTTTGGTGTATAGAAACAGCAGTGAAGACAAAGGCTTGAACAATCCTGATCCGTAAAGCGAAGGATCACTCCAATACGGTATCGCGGAAAAAGCAGATCTACTGTCCACCGTTAGTACGATTTCACTATTAATTATTAATTAGGGATAATTTGGAGTGATTGGTGAAGACTCCTACGGCGTCTACGTCATTTTCAATTAAGTAAGACCATAGGTAGCTGCACTGAAGCGAGGAGAGATTTGTTGATCTATCGGATTAAAGCATTTTGAGGCCGACTGCCGACTGGAAAGAAGACATCCATGCAAAAGGTGTTATGTACCTGTTTTTCGCAAGTAATGTGATTTCCTGAGAATCACTGGCATTTCCTGGAACGATTGATAACAGGAAATGAGAGAATTGTGGTGCTCAGATTGGCTCTACGTTTAGATAACCATGACTGTGCCCGGAATGATTATTCCGAATAATAACCACTTTCTGCGAACAATACATTTTTATCATTGACCTCTGACCCCAAACAGTATAAAATAACGTTTTCTGAGCGTTGTCACCGGGTAGATGAGTTTTTAGCAGGCTACTGTTGATGATGTATGCGAATGGCATTTTAATCATCACCAGCCTGGATTTAGAGCACAACTGGGAATTTGGACTAACATTAACCCGTTCGTCGTGAAAAGCTATAGCTGCCGGGGATGATAGAGGAATCATTAGATGAAAGCGACTTGGTATAGATGGAAATTGAGTCGTATTGCTGCAAAGGGGGTACCCTTGAGGGTTTGCTAGTTGAATCCGTGCGGAATGACAGCTGCCTTCACTTATAAGAAAAACCAACTTATTTCGACAAAATCCCAACACAGATAATAATTAACGTGTTCACAAAGAATCACTTTATTAGCTGGTAATACTCGGCTGTAAAGTATGGTATTATCCAGAAAAAACGAACTGACACACTCCGGTGAGGAGTCCAGCCGGCTTGGGTGAGCCGGTCATTATTGTGTTTTAATAGTAGCTAAGTGTCGTTTTATAAACTAGTCCGGCACTAAATCAAGTGGGACTCTCCGCTCATCAAAATTTCATGGTATTTCTAAATATGATTTCGTGTTAAGTGCAAAGCGTTACAAAAGAACTCATGCCACTGTTTTAATTGAAAGCGTGAGTAGTTTTAACAAGACCGATAATATTATATTCCACAGTCTGTTAAAGTCGAAGACATATATAGACCGCCACGATGTCGCTGTCAAATGCCGTGATGTTTATCAGTATCTTTCTCCGAGGAGCGACAAAGCGAGTGATTAGGTTTGTAATTGCGAATAGGATGCTAGTAGAAATTTAGGGTTGGAAGGAACAACGAATAAATAGACGATATGTCACATGGGAAATAGACACGTTATAAAGTGAAAGGGACATTGAAATGAAAACATCATATAAATCTGTGTACCATTACGCGTAGATAACACACACAACATCTACTGACCCCACATTAATTGTTCGTCTGTCAGTCGGAAATGGATTTAGATAAACTCATCAGAGAAACGTGTGAAAGAGTGTGAAAATCGAGACAGCAGGCCATTATAACAGATACAGAGATGTGTGTACGTATACTGCTAGTCGCTGAGTACCGTTATAAATCATTCTACTAAATGGATTCATTACAAACAGGGTTAGGCTAATACGTAGCTGTATGTGTAGTAACGATATCACGGTGAAATATGATTCGGTGAAACTAACATGACGTTTACAGTTAGTCAAAATCGCTCTCTAATTTTCCACATGATAAGTACAATAATTGGCACTGATTCTAAAAACAGAACGGATTTAACCTAACCCCCCCCCCCACTTCCCTCCCACCACTTCTGCAGCCGCACCAAACACATGGCCGATTTCTGTTACTTGGCCGGATTATGTAGCAGTTTGGCTTATGTTATCGTGCACAAGTACTGGTAAGATTAAGAAGAAGCTATCACATTGAGGAGGGTATTAAATTGATAAGATGATATACCGGGAAAAACACATTGATAACACAGCTAATAAGGATTCATCAATGAACAGATTTTCCAAACGCATCTCCTTTTCAACAACAACTGGATGACTGACCGGAAAATTAACCCCACCGGCTAAATGTATCTTTCACTCAATGTTGAGTAAATTGGTTTGTCTGTGTATATAGAACGATACGGGTGACACCGGTAGAAGACTATATTGATGTTAAAAACGATCTCATTCAAAAAAGAAGAGATAAAAGCCTATTCTTACGAGGCGTCGCCTCCAGGCAACTTGATTAGTTTTATCCTGTCCACTCGTCAAGCGTACGAGGACACACAGCACTATTTTCATCTAGCCTCGTTCGCACGTTATAGTACTAGCTTGTACATCTGTTGTATGAGGTGTCATTAAGGCCGCCACTAGTCTTAGAATAATATTGAATTCTTTATTTGATAAATAGATAAAAATCAAAGTATAAGTTTAGGACCCGACCTTTGTGATTGAGATTTAGAGTTTGAGTCATATAATGAGATTATAGAAGACCAAAATAAATTAAAATAGTACACTATATATTTCAAACTGTTAAATGCTACTTATTGGCACTCGAAATCGTCTTCATTCCATCAATGAAATTGTGATTAATTAAAAAAAAAATCAGGGCACGCAATTTGTGAAATAGTAAAAATAGACTAGAGATTATCTGTTATATGTGAAGGAATACATGTACTTGCACGTCTACCGCAAGTGTGAAAAACAGAGCAGAGGGAAAAAACACACACCATGTCACATGTGTATATAAACGTTCAGCGTACGCGATATATATATAGCGGTATTGAAAATTCACGTAGGAGAGGACGATCTCGTCAGAGACGAAACTATGGGGAATACTTACACGTCGGACAACTGAGAAATTCTCAGTGTAATGTCGTATAGCAGATATAGGGTACGAACTTTGTCACTCGATAAAAATAATAAAGAAAACAAATGTCTGAATTATTTAGTACATGATAAATAATTCGAAAGCTATTTGACTCTTTCGTTATCACTCGAGTCATCTCTTTCGCTTTAGAGGGCGTTACATTACGTTGGAAATGTTTTGATTAAATGTTACGAGACTTGTCGAGTGGATGTGGTGTTGCAACGATCACGTTCCGTAACAGTCACAGCTGTAGTAGACCCGTTTTTGTGTGAAATAAATGTGTGTTGCACGATGACATGACACATAAACACATGACGAGGTCTGCGCAATGCAACTATAAGCTATTGCACGCTTTGTGTGTCTCCTTGCTTATCATTTGGTCGGTCATTGATTGAATTAAACGTATCATGCAAAATGCAGAACCCCTGATTTGATCAATCCTGGCTGATTTATTTACTTAATGCGTATTAAATCACATTACAGGCGTTTGACATGGTAATTTGGAGTGCTAACGTGTTTGGATACCGGGGGTAATCGTCTTTATTAAACTGTAATTTGATGGAATTGACCTAAACAACTCAAATAATACGTTTTGTCAATTCCAACGTTGATCTTCTAATTAAAAGTGATTATCCGATGATATTGTATTGTACAAACCATTGAATGATGTTACTAAAACAGGAAATGACAGCGTTTAGACAAATCAGATTTGGTTGGACGCCAAGTGGAACGTTATA
Organism: Glandiceps talaboti; assembly: GCF_964340395.1. Lineage (NCBI taxonomy): Eukaryota > Metazoa > Hemichordata > Enteropneusta > Spengelidae > Glandiceps > Glandiceps talaboti. Next base: position 17,043,959 of record NC_135556.1, on the reverse strand, counting down.
TTCGCTAAATCAAACAGCAAGTTTGACATATTTCTGCGGAAATATTCCCATGAATTGACATATAAATTAAGTATTTCTATAACTATAACAGTGCTGCTAATTTCAAGAAGCTGTCACGTTGTGAGGTTTAATTCGGGTTCCATTATATATTTTATAGCCTGCGATGGAGCTGGGGTGGGGATGGGTGGGGGTGGGGGTAGTGCATACATGTACACGCAATGGAATTGAAAGTTTCAAGTAAAGGGTCATATACAATGATTTGAATAATCCCATGTCCCTAACACTCGCTACCAAATGGGTCCCAGCTATAAACACAGTGTGATCTTTGAGTCGACTGGCAAACGTAGAGTGCGTATTATAGAATAAACACATGTGTTTTCCGTTGCAATTTTCTCCGTTTTGATAGAGGTAGAAAGACCACATGACTGTTTTATGTGTACATGTGCCATCTACCATATACCTGTGTTCATGCCCCACAAGACACGATTTCTCGTATTAGAGTCAGGGATCACTCTGTAGTCATGCTTGATTGCTGCGGGAAATTACCTATCTACACGTAGACTGTACCAGAATACGGATGGATTTAGACTAAGCAGTAAAGTTCCTGTAGGGCAGCTGTCAAATACGAAGGCATTATCTCCAAGACTCTGTCTAATCTTTATCTTCAATTCTAGCTTAGGGATGAGATCCACAGGTCACAAAAATAGACAGGTACATGCAACGTGACAAACCAAGGATACCCCGCCCCCAAACCAAAACACACATTAAAATACAAAAACATGACTTTGTTTGCATTACTAGTAACGCACAACACATTAATGTAAATAGTTTCATTGCATGCACAGAACACCCTTAGTCTTAGACTAGTAATGCATACAGTTGGAATACATGACTTTATTCTTTAATATTTGAAGCAGAATTATGGGTTGAATTTTTCACCTATTTTTGTGTTTATGGTGAAGACTCATCTGTGCAGGTGAATATTTACAAATGAATTAAAAACTTTGTACTGCACCAAAATACTTAGATAGATCCTAGCTTTCGACCTGAGTCCTCAGGTCTTTTTCTATTTGTTTCTGTTTGTTTTCCGTGCCGCTATGAGAAATTTATTTATAATAGTTGATAGTTTTCTTTCCATATGTTTCAATATTGTGTCAAATATGTAATTCCCTTCCGAGAAAGTAAGTTGTCACTGCGAAGTCAATGTTACAGGAATAAAAGTAACCATAAATGGCCCTACGTTTTGTCAAGTTCAGTTTCAGCTGATTACTGTAGGAGAGAGAGAGAGAGAGAGAGAGAGAGAGAGAGAGAGAGAGAGAGAGAGAGAGAGAGAGAGAGAGAGAGAGAGAGAGAGAGAGAGAGAGAGAGATAGCCAGCCAGCCAGACAGACAGACAGACAGACAGACAGACAGACAGACAGACAGAAGGGAGATCGATTTGATATAGGCTATCTAAATATATATAAATACCTATAACACCACCCACAAAACACAACTCTCTCCAATCTGTCCCCGCCATCTAAATCGAATGTACCACTGTTGCAAACATTGGTTCCAAGCATGTCTATTGGGATCGAAAGATATATCATACATAATGTATAATTTGTGGTGAAAGTTGGACGTTGAGGAAAAGGAGCTACATTATTAAAATATGTCTCACTAATAGCGTCAATAAAATACGTTTGGCCGGTATTTACTTTTCGTCAGATCGGCATGTCATGACTTAAATTTAGTCTTAAATTCAGTATACACTTTTAAGTACTGATCTACACCTATTTGACGCTCTTATCGTTTCCCACTCTGCATAACTACAGTAGAATTCAAACAATATTGGGAGATACGCATTTTTGAGAGTAGAATTATCACACTGAAAAAAAAGACCATTGCAATTTGATGCTACCCGTTCGAATGAAACGTGCTGTGTTGACTACACGCCGTTCCTTCCCACAAAGTCGAAATGTGTCTATAGAGACACATGAATGAGGATTACAGCAATTGTTGATGACCACGGTAATTGTTCTTTGTATATTTTACATTCTGTTGCAATGGTATAGATGAAAATGTACACACGACAATTCATGCAAGTAAACGATTATAATCCAGCAATGGAATCGGTAATTTTCATTTCAAACCACAATGCAGTAAATGAAATTAACAATATGAAATGTACCGTTTAGAAATTGACAATAGGAAATGTACGTTTATGGCCGGCAAACTCCATGAAAAGTACATATTTTACTCTCTCTGTAATTATCATTTACGTGTTTATAAATAAACATACGAGCATTCTCTCCGACATCTCCATAAATCTGTCGCATCCCCTGTCCGTCATTCTCCTTGCCGCTCTATCATATTTCCCCTCTATTTCGATGGCCTAAATGAGTTTGTTATGATTGGACGATGTCATATCAGCAAAACCCTTAAAAAGGTCTTGCAATGTGACACAAAGGACTGGCTTTATATTTTTTTGGCACAGCTGCTACGTCCATAAAAGATTGCAGGTTTAGGTATATACATATCTCTTCATCATATAACTGCACTATCATTTGTTTACCCCACCCTATTGTCAAAGATGCAGTGAAGAATTACCCCAAACGTAAACCGACATTCTAATAGTACCCATTGGTACAATTAATTATCCAAATGAAACAAAATTGATGAAATTGGAAGCCATCTAGCTTTATAAAAGGATTACTGTATGTATATAATTGGTAGTGTGATGTTATCTTTCGCCTCCGTCAACGATTTTTATGAACATCAAGCCAAAACACTAGGGATTCCGACCATTTACAGATTACTAGGAAACAGAAAAATGTAATGGAGCGTTTTTGTTTTACGAAATAATTTCAGATCTATGATGACTGCAAATGTCCTTGTTGCTTTAATGACATTACATAGCCATAGACCTGTTTATGTATTAGCGTTGGCAATCACACTAACGAACTTCGATTTAACTCTGTCTGCTCGGTTAACGATTATCAGTGTCCGTTGCAGCGTCACACCTGCTTACACAGTTGTTGTACATTTCAGTTGGAAATAAGACACATATTGTTTGCGTCGATTTCTCGTAAGTGCTTGTCTATGAGTATGGCACGCAGTACTGTCTATACCCAGTAGGATAATACACTATGCATTGGGGGGGGGGGGGCAGTATTGTGAAAAGTAAACTTTTACTGTAATCATCGTAGTCTCACGAACAATGCGTGCTTATTACATCCAATATTTCAACCGCGTAAATTTCTTTAAGTGGCATTCTTTACCCGTTAATTGTACGTCTTCGCATTATTGGTCCCAAAGCACTTTGAATTATGTAGGATTCTTAGAAACTCTTTAAGGCCAAAAGCTAGATCAAGTACAGTGATGTGTGTGGAGCAAGAATGAAGGACAGGTAAACCCTAAGGCCATAGCCTACCCGCACCTGCTACCAGCGATTTCCATTCCATCCATCCATTGCCTGGAATAACCATTTGGTAATTTAAAAAGAAGGCTCCCTAAGCGTACAATCAAATTTGATACCACAGAAGCATAAAAAAGTTTGTATTGGTTGTAATAAGGACACTTAACACTCATGGGACAATGATTTTAGTAAAGTGTACTTTTCCCAATACTTTTTTTTCTATTGTGTGTAAATTTAGACATGTGTTCGTGAGATGAGTCTTTGAAGCCTACCCTGCAATTTACTCAAACACTGATTCAAAATCATCAGGTAAATAATATTGGGCGATTTAGTGAATAGAACTGGACATTTCTTTTACACTATGTCTGAAATAAAAGTACGAGTCTGCTTACACTGGAAATCACCAAATATCCCCTTTGCTATGGTAACATACTCTAGACTAGTATTAATGAGGAGATTGAACGGAGAGCAAAGTACTCTGAGCTGTGATCTAACGTTACGGTAGACAAAACCGTGGCAGACATAGTAATTGCGATGGCACGCTGACAATAAAAACGCCAGATGAAGAGGAAAAAAACCGACCAGGAATCTATATGCCAGAGTTTGACCATAAAGCACACTTTAAGTAGCAAAGGGATTATATTTACTATAAAGTGGAAACGAGTTGGGGATAATAAAGTACAATTTGGCAGTCGGATCAATACTTTGACTTCTGAGTGCATGTTAGTTGACTAAAAAACACCTACGGGTGAAAGTTTCATAACAGCATTGGGATTGACATTTTCCACACCAAAGGTACACCTGAGAAATGCACTGGCAGTATTAACTGGACAATAACATTGATCCTTTAATCCTAAACACATGAGTGAAGGTACAAAGAAGTATTCTGTCGATATTAAACTGGGCCTGCAGCGGGTCAGAAGTTGGCCCATTCTCTGCGAGCTCTTATCCTCTTAAGACGGTGTAGATGACAAGAAATGCAGTATATGGCCTTTCAAACGATCACTCTTAATCTGGCGATGTGAAAGAAATGAGGGTCAAATGTCCATCCATGAGTATTCTGAAATCCCTTTGTTTCACTGACTGTCCTAATCCTACCCCGGTGAAGTCATATTTTGTGAAGATTTATCATGATTTGACACTTCTGTGCAAATAGATTCTTATAACGGCAATCCCCACTCGGGGTCAGTAATTTTCACTTGGCGTAACAACTCAGCCATATAGAGTGAAAAGTAGCACTCTCTTAACCCCCGATCAATAAACATTCAAATTTATCAAACGGTCTTTCTGAAAAATCACCACTGATCATTGGGAATTCTGTATGACGTGTTGTAAAACAAATCGTGAACTCAACGTTAGGGATTGAAACCCGCACGAGAGAAACTTTTCATCTTGTATTCCCAGGCATCACGCTAGGAAAGAATATTTTACAGAATGATAGGCTATGTGAGGACGTTACGCACTGAGAAAATCACTGCTGTGCGGACTGAGTCATGTCACATGTGTCATACACATTCGTGAAATAAAACTGATTTGTTCAAGTCCAAAATCTGTCTTTTATATATACCGTTTCTCTTAGGTTAGAGTACTAGTCGCTTCCTAAGTAATAGTGTAGTTCCATGGAGATATAAGGGGAGATCTCCCCTTATACCGCCATGGTAGTTCCAAACATGGCTCAGCTCTCGCAGATTTTCTTGACAATTATGGTGGAGTCTCTTCCTTTGCCACCACACACATTGTTAGAATCAGAGTCGAGTTTAAACCATCTACCCAGTTATATTTGGAAGCTTTTACATTTACGTCACATTGAGTTACAAATCCCCCTCGATATGACATGCGCCATTATAGTTCTCCAAGACTACAAGTGTAACCTGCTTCTCCATCTAGTGGTAGTACTTGTCTCTCACAAACCAAACCAAATCAAGATTTCTTACTACTTAATACTCATATCATCGACAAGATACTAGAAATGAATTTTGTGCACATCTGTATTGATTTGCGAAGTGGAAAGCTAGTGTAATCTGTTGTAGAAAAGTTGCACGAACAGATATTTGGGGCACATGAACCGTCTGCTTTCTTTTAAGGAATACTGCAGCTTTCATAATCCTCGTAATCGGTTTGTGAGTAATACTATGCTTATAGATATTAATTTTCCTCGCAGATGTCATGCGATGGCTACACGTCTGTAGACGTACAAATTATTCCACCCTTTATTTTGAGCTGAAAGTTCAATCTCGAAATTTAAATAATAAAATATACTCTTTTTTTCTGTTTATCACTCTTTTTCTCTACAAGATACCCAGTTGTTATAATGTTGTCTGTTTGATAAAAACGGAGTAACAGGCCTTGTCAAAAAGTCTGAGTTCAGAGAGGAACAAAGAGATTGATTTTACTCAAGTTTGTTATAGTGTATATTCGAAACACTGAGCTTGAAAAGAATTGGACGTCTCCCATGTTGCGTAATGGGTAAATCTGGTTGAATTATTAATTAGGATACAACCCTCGCGGTAAAATCTACCCTATTTGAAATTCACTCATAATAATACTTGTAAGTACCAGAAATGTATCACCATGTGAATTCTCTGGTCTTAAATAATTAACGAAACGTTTGCCTAACATGTTATACTAAACACCTATATTATAGGCAAGGTTGCCAAAGAAAATACTATTTTTCGCCGATACCGAGAAAAAATGGCTTAAATACACGTTTTGCGAGTGTCTTCCCACAGAAGTATTTTTTTCTTCAAAGAACTGGATGAAGAGGAATTGAAAGTACATGAATGTGCAAAATCCATATACAGAAAGTTGTCTATCACATAATGTATACACTCTATAGTCAATATAATCCTAAAGTTCAACGCTGGGAGTAAAAAATCGACACTAATTTTTTTGTTGAAAAAAAAACAGGACATTCACGTTTTTTTCTGTTAAGTTTAATACTGAATCTATTCATGGAGAGACACGATTCGTTGACAATGTTGAATTCATGACGGTTTGTTGAGAGGAGTAACAGTGACAAAGCAGTCCAAGGGGACTTCTTATTTGCATAGCACACAGGTATGAAACGACGAGACTTTGCCAAAGCTGCACTTGGGACTTCCTTATAAATTAACGAGTCAGTTCATCATCATTTGTAACTGTTCAGACGGAAATAATGCCGGTTGAGAAAATAAACTAGTGGAGCATGATGATTCACCCTTTAATATCAATGATTTCCTGACCAAAATACAGGCAAATCAAAGCCTCTAGAGGTAGTGTGTAAAAGTCTTAGTAGCGTAGCATGTCAAACCAAACCCATGCAAAATTTCATGTACATGATTTTACTATGTTTTTTCGTGTCAATTCCATTACAGAAATGTATATACCGTCAAAAGCGGCTATTATGATGCGTTATGTCGCCTTTTTTCGTATTTTGCGAGTTTTATAGACTTCTGACTTTTAAATTATACTGGAAAAGATGGTCTTGCATAGACCTGAAATGACTTCACATCCCTAGCATTGTCAATCGGTATATATTTTACTCGCAAACAAACAAACAAACAAACAAACAAACAAAGACACACACACACACAAGTATAAATTGCCATAATAGTACATTTTTCTCAAATATTTCACACCAATATACAGCAACATACCTAATAAATCATGTTTCATAGTAATTTTCATAACATCTGATAATCTGACACAAATACACTCAAGAGCAGTGAAGTCTGAAAAAACCCCACTTTCTCTACCAGGCCACAAGGTTTCACTGAATTTTTGGGGGAATTTATTTTCTAATTCTTATTTACACATCATCTGGTATTTCAGATATATATATATACATAGAAGCATAGATTTCATAACAATATTGTCACTCAAAAAATGTCCATGTCTACATATTACAAATTGAATAGAATAAAGAATTCACTCTTTCTTTAATTGTTCTGGGTTTTTTTTTACTCTTTACATCATCAAATATATATATGACACACACAACAACACTGATACAATGTAACATTGTTAGCAAAATTAAATGTTTCACAGTCAACATAGCAAACTACAAATAATTTGAATTAGGATTAACTTAATTTCAGTTAATCAACAATAAATAGTACAAAAGGGTTACTTTTTACCAGCAAAAGTATGAAGGATGTACAAAATATATCAGTATTCCATAAATTCAAAACATATTGTACTGGTGCAATTATTATTATCATTATTCATATTCATTTATTAGTCTTCAATTGCAATTACTTTCTTAATCAATTCAACAAAGTTGAGAGTACTAGAAGTAAAGTCAAAACATGACACAAAATAAAAATGAAATAAAAAAAAAATATTGTAGAGTTCTTTATTCAAAGAATAAAATGCTAAGCATAAAGGAAAAACAGCATGTCAGAATTGTAAAGACTAAATTGAATCAAGAATACGCTGGCCTTATTTTGACAGTCCTATGTCAAAGTAAGTACAAAATTAAAATATGGATATTAATGTGTGGATTCATTTCACACAAGGCTGTATCATAAATATTTATGAAAGGTCATTTATCATAGACAGTTTACTTATCTATTGCAGTTCGTTAATTTTGTTAAGCTCTTTACAGTTTCTTTGTCTTTGCTGGACTGTAGCATCCAGTTGGTTCTTGGAGATTGTTAAAGCCTTGAGAAGTGAACATTTCAGGTTTTCGTTTCCTATTGTCAACCAGACCCGCATATGTAGTCTGTGTGACAACATGTATATCGGTTGGTAGATGATGCATGGCTCGGAGAGGCTGGGGTAAGACTGAGTTGTTGCAGGATCGGAACTGGGGCATGTGTCCGATTGGTTTGGGGTAGCTGACTGATCCAACAGCTCTATTGTAGTTTGATGTACTTAGAGCTGATGAATTGGTAGAAAATGGCATCTGCGGATAGCCCGGTGGGGCAGTGTCTGTCATGTTTCCAGTATATGATCTGTTGTTATGACTGACAGGCCACAGTTGTCTGACTGGGGAAGGCATGAAATGGGCTTGATCAGAGGAATTTGATGATGCAGTAGCTGCACTCTTTGGTTGGTTATATCTTGCTATATTTGGATAACTGCCTCCAAGCGGTTTCCAAATATTAGATGTTACAGTGTCAAAAGTTATGCTGTTACAAGTGCCAGACTGGAGAGGCACATTCAAGGCATTTGGTCTTGGTTCACCTAGTCCTGGTGCAGACTTTGGTCTTTGTACATTCAAGAAATTATCAGTAGATGAGGTATGTTGACTTGAATATTGCTTATCGTACAAAAACCCTGGAGTAGACTCTGGCCTACTTGGGAAGGGAACTGAATTCTGTAACTGACTTAAGCTTAAACTTCCAGACATGGTGTTTTGCACATAGAGATCTTGCTGCACAGCATCGCTACTCATCGTATCTGAGTATCGTGTGTTGGAATGATCACTATCACTGCTATCAAATCTTCTTTGTTCAACTCTCCTGGCTGCCTCTGCCATTAATCGGGTACAGTCTTCAAATTCTGTTGTTGTTAGTGTTCCATCAAAATCACCACCTACACTGCTCATGTCATTGGGTTGTTCTAGTTGAAAGCTGTCATTTGGCACTTGAGAAGAAACTACTGAATTATTATCAGATTGACACGAAGCCCAGAACCCACTACTTTCCAAACCTACTCTATACCTAGAATCATCATCAAAGTTGAGGCGTCGACGGGATGAACTCTTACTGTTGGTGGATTCTAATGTTTCCCTGATTAGGTCACTGGGTTCGATGGGTGTAGATGAAGTTTTATAGTTAATACTTTTATCGCTTGATTTGTCTAGGGACAGGCGACTCAAGAATGAAGCCGGTGTCATGGGAGTTGGTTGCTCAAGACTCAGTGAACTCTGCTCAGTATAGCTATCTTTATCTTTATGATCATCCTCAGACACTGCTGCTGTAAGTTTTCTCAAATCTGGTAATTTTCTTCTCTCTGACCAGTGATTATAATGGTCATACTGCTGACTACTGCTGGCAGGATCAGAGATGTTTTGGTGTGAATTCTCTGTAGACATAGAGTTGATGCCTGATGATGAAGACAAGTTACGGTCCTGTTCATCATTCTTGACAGCTCTGTTGGTTGATTTATTCTGTGACTGTGAATATCCACCAGACTTCTTCAACTTTTCTAATTCTACTTCCAGTTCATCAATGTAATCATCACTGGTTTTCAAGGCTCGTTTAAGCTGTTTTATTTCCCGCTCATACTGCTCAAGTTTGGTTTGTTGGGCGGCCACTGTATATCTTCCATACCTGTGCATGTGACATTCAATGGGGGGTTAATAAATGAACCAACAAAGTGATAGTCACTTTTTTTTTATTTGTATATTTGGGGACTCTTGAAATTGGAAAACTGAACATCAAATCAACTTGGTGTGATACTTAGTTGTTTTAGATTTGTAACAGAAATGAAACCAGAAAATAGATTGAACCCATGATACAATTATTGATGTGTCTGACCAAAGAGCAAACACCAGTGTATATAGACTAACATACTTAATCAATGAGACTGATACAATTTTATTATACATGTAAAAACACTAAAACTAGACATTCACTTTCAAATAAAAGGAGACAAGTCTGCCAAAACACAGAGTAACTAACATTTGATATTTTGAAATTATTACTAGTGCATACATTCTTTTTTACAATATGTCACACACTAGCGGCTGTTAAAAGGCAAATCGATTAACTTGGTAGATTGTTTTGGCTGCAGGATTTTCACACTGGCAGAACAGCCTATTTTCAAGAATACGTGCAAAATAATATAATTATCATATCACATTTTACGTTGTTCCTTTACTTTAATTCTAAATTATCAATAATGCTATTCAAGTTTTCTTTGAAACAGAAATGAAGAATTTATACTTTACAGATTATTTTTGGCTAACTTTAGTTATTAATGTATCTATATTTTATATGATGGCATGTTTTTCCCCTTGGCATTTGACCTCAGACCATCGGTTCTAATTATACTTCATTAATACATTAAAAAGGTACACATGGCAGAATTGTCGTGTCATTGTGTTTAAAGTATGTAATGCACAACATATACTGTGAATTCTTTCTCTTCTGCTAATTCTGATCATTATCCCTGGGTTCACGCTTTTGCAAATTTCTTACATCTTTGTCAGTTAACCCTGATAGTTTTTTATTTATTAGGATGATTTATTTAGGGTTTTTTTAACGTGTGTTTCCATTTCAGAAATACGACAACACAAGACAAGACACAAAGGCAAACAAAGGTAACCAAGACAGATGACTATTATACAACAGAGGTGACAATTCTCATATAAATTTTAATAAGACTCCAACAGTCTTCAGACTAGAAAGATAATCTATTTTGCTTAATTTTTAAAATATCGGTTGTACCACTTGTTTACATTTTTAATGAAAGAGGGAAAGTGGTAGTAGGGTGAGAACATCGTGTGGGATAGGTGTACATATGAAGTATTGGGTAAGACCAATCAATATGTCTATTCAGAATACAATCATTTACCGGGGGTGCTCCCCCTAACTTGTGAGTGAGATTGTTTGAAAATTATCTGACACTTAAATATTTAGAAAAGAATTGGAATATGGGCTAGGTAAAACAGTTGAAATAATGAAAACAAACTTATTTTTGGTGCATAACATAATTTGTGTAGGTGGTAGTGATACAAATTTTTTATTATGAAAGTATCCAGTAAATGATAGTGTTTTTAAATATGCTTCAGATTACTTTACAAGATTACAAGGTTATCCATTGAAAGAATGAGAAGAAATCATTAGAGTAGATTTCAAAACATTTATTTTGGGTGTGCCAACACACAAATTTGTAAGATTGTGAAATTGATAAGAAAGGGGTGGGGACTAAAAGTATATTTCTTTAATTTTTCTGTATTTTTGTTTCATATGAAGAGTAACATAGAAATTTGCAATTCTTCTTACTGGGAATATGTTAACCATCACTAGATCTGTAGCACTGTATTTAAGGCAAAGTAAATGAATGATTTGATGTGATAACTACTAGGTGTATCAAGAAATCCCTATTTACATAATGTATTTTACCATGGGAAAACACAAATTTCTACCATTAAAAAACAATGCTATAGCCTATAGGGTGATTTTACCATTACGCTCGCATCCAGACACCAATCAACATTTGATGAGTTTTAGGTAAGCATTCAATTAGATACAAAAATGGTGTCTAAAGTTAGACTTTGTAACTTGATGAAAGTATACTTTTGGAAAGTCAATATTTGAAGTGGGCGAATTAAAGTCTTCATATTTCTTGAGTGATACATTCACATTTACAATTTATACATAAGAAGTTACAAAAATTTTAATCTGTTGCAATAACCTTTCCTTCTACTGAAGGCATGGATTGGAAAGAATCGAACTCAGTCCATTTGTGTGAATTAATATTGATGATAATTGTTTATTTAGTATTTCTAATAAGTAGTTCTAGAGGGGGTCTATATTTCGTTTACTCAATTGTATTTATTTATTTATTTATTCCTTCTTGACAAATAAGAAACACCATGAACTAACCCATCTGTGTTGGAACATTTCCAACTCTTTGCATTTGTTGGTATTTTATTTATAATAATTATTTATTCACTATTCTAACAGTCATAGAAAAAGGCTTAAGCAGCAGCAACCCTTTTTTTGTTGACTTGTTTACTTTTATTTATTCATTATTTACATTATGTTGATGAAAAGAAAACCACCTTTGGCCAAACTTTGGAAGATCCAGAAACCAGATTAACCATATCTATATTATTTATAATAATAATTTATTCACCACTTCTTATGTGATTAGGAGCCACTTTATAAATTAATGGGGTGCATTTTGTTTTGTCTCTGACTTTCTATTTATTTATTAAACTGAGCCATCTCTTATTCATTTTGCTCAGTTGTTGTGTTGCAACTCATTCATTTGTCATGCCTGTTCAGACTCAAAAGACATTTGAATTTACCGCCAGTATCCCAGTAAACATATTAAAATATTTAAGAGAGTTTTGTTTGTTGTTTTCACAATAGAAAGATAATGTTTTGAAGTGCTAAACCATGCTAAAATAAATGTGATGATATGACAAAACAACTCAAAGACAGCATATCAACAAATACTGGAAGAACAAAAATGCTGAAGTAGGCAACACTTAACACTTCAAAATATCAAGCAATGACGGGCACCTTTGTATTATGGTCAGTGGCTTTCTTGGCTGGATGAATACAATGAGAATTTCCAGCTCAATGGTTGGTGGTACTTTATTCATTATAATTATTTATTCATTAACTACCAGGATAGTGTACTACAGACCACAATACATGTTGTGATTACACAGATAATAGACAAAGGAAAGAAAAGGCGGCTAGACACCTCTAAAAGAACACTTAAAATTTAACAGTGTACTTAACATCAGACAAATTATGTGAATTGTTTCAGTCTTTCTTTCATTTGATGAATTCTTAGCTGTTTTAAATACTGGAATTCAACAGAATGGGATCACTTGTATCCACATATGGAAGTTTGGAGATGCTTGGACGTCAACCATGTGACTAGGGTTTGTGTTATAAATGGCGGTAAGTAGATAAAATCTATTGAGTTCATCAACCTATTACAAGTAAATTAAGATGAGATTACATACAAAGACAACAGCAAATTTGACATCTTCTCCAGCTAGTTCTAATTTTATGAAAGTTACCGGTGACAAGAGCATATGATTATTATGTTAATTTGGTTAAATATTAACAGTTCATTGAAGTTTAATGAAAAACGTTGCCTTACTCAATCTGTTAACTTATTTATTGTTTACTTGTTGGTTCAGTATTTTTATAAATAAGGAATAAAGTGACAGAGGTATAACAAATTATTAACAACTAACTGAAATTATGTCTCAAAAAGACAATGCTTTTATGTTTGTCATCAACGTCATGTTTATAAATAAAAAATTCAAATAGGAAAAAAAAATCCATTTCACTTTAATTTTAAATGATTTTTCCTTTGATGTAGAGAAAGATATGTGTGAGTTAATGACAATGAATGAAATTATAAATGTTTCAATGTTCTTCTAAAGTTGTCATGTAAACTTTTTAACATCTACAAAGTTGAATTTTTTTTAAAGTGAAAACTTTGTGTGACACTGTACCCATGTAAAATTGACGTTTCTATGAACGAAGCCCTCATAAATACTTTGATGATGTATGGATTATTCAAAGTGATAACAAACCCAAACATGATACATTATGGAAGATGTTGTGAATAGCCAGCTGGTGTTACTTTCTTTCAAGTGACATTAATTTTACGCCTGTGAATGTTCATGTAATTAGTATCCCACGTGGTCCAATCTACCCATTGACTGCGATGAATTGCGGCATTGCGTAAGGTTGCTACAACGTGCCAAACCAATCAGACACGAGCGCGGTAAAAACAACCTCATTAAATTGTAACAAGTTACACTGCCCAGTAAGAAATCAATTAGTGGATATGTTCAATGCATGAGGGATAATTGTGACATGTAAAGTGACACAACCCGTGATTAGGGATTTACAACAAAACATGTATTGATTGCCACAAGCAGGGCCTTTCACTTGAGCTGTTCTTTAGGCGAGGCTAGCTATAGATACGCAATAAAGGGGCATAAACTCTTTAGGGCTTTAGAAACTTGTTGCACAGATCTCCTCCAAAGAAAATAAACAAAACAAGTAATCCGTAAATATCAATGAGAAGGAGGATTGGTTAGACTCATCACTGGATGATCTAAATCCTAGCAGTAGACACAAATCAATTCTATTTGTTAAACTGTTCCAAAGTTTTGATGGATGTATTCAAACAAAACAACTCATTGTACATGTTTTATTGACGTACGAGTGAAATGGCGGGCTTTTCAACCACGTGAAAGTCTGAAAATTTTCCTATTGAAATTGAAATACGTTCGTTTATTACCATAGAACACGTGAATCCTTGTCAAATGTTCAATGAAGTTAGTTTTTCGTAAGTAAAGTTTCTTTTTTTAAGAAAGAAAAGGACAAGGTATCAGAAATCATATTGCTGTTCTTAAACAAGGAAAAACTTTTGAAGGTTTTATGTTGTGTTGCAGAATTTAATCTTGTGCACCAGTAAATGTGATCAAGGGAGATTTTTGTATTTTTGATTAGAATGGCCTCATTTTATTGGCATAAATGTTGCCATTGTGACAATTACAGAGAGGGATACAGTTATATGGAAATTTCATATGTCATAAATGGTGTTTTTGTGGTCGTCTAGTGCTAAATGTGTTCTCTATTTTACAGGTTATGAATACATTATATATAATGAAGCTCACTGCTGTTGTGAGTGCCATACTTTGAGGATTCATGTATGATGCCATGCAGCATAAACACCAAAAATCGTGACTTCTTAACCCTGTTTTACTCAACTTATAGTGTTTTCTTTTGTTCACAAACAAAAAACATTTCTGAGTGGTAGAGAGAGGACTAAACTAGAATAATGGTTTCACATTCAACATTTAGTCAAGTTAACAAGAAACACAACAAATTGGAATGAGAAACAACAAATGTGTGTACAATGTATGAATTTTAGGAAAACAATTGAGTCTATGTCATTATCTCTCAAATCTAGATTTTTGGTTCATAACATAGTATGTGCTTGTTGTAGCTCAGAGGACATACTGTTCCCGATGACGGGTCATTTCTTGATTTACATACATGTATGTACAAAATGTACATTTCTGGTGGTAACTCCTACACATACACCTACAATGACTTACTAAATAAACTACACACTCACATATACTCACAAATCCCTGTACCTGGGTGTCAGTTTGTCATTGTACAAAGTGTCGTTTAATGTAATTGTAGCTGTTTCCGTTTATTTGTATTGTAACTGTAGTTTTTGCCTGGTGTCTTTTATTTCTATGTATATTTGTTTTGGGGTCCATGTTTATACATGTAGGTGTTCGTCACCTGTTTGGACTGTCTGACTTTTGTCAAAGTTAAATATATAAATAAATACATTTATTGAAGTTTTCATTACACACTCAGTAAAGCCTTAGAAACTAACAGTAACATTTTAGCTATTTTTTTCAGTCTTTGTTGAAAAATAAACTAACGTTTAACTAGAAAGAGTTTAATGCTTCTAATCGGCTGAATGACTCTTCTCCTAGTTGTTGATGGTACTATGTACACTAGCTTGATGTCAATGTATAAACAGCATGAATAAACAGGTTTATCAACAAACTGTAAATTTGTGGGATGGTGATATAATGTGATCATGCATGCATGCTTCAGCAAATGCAACAACATTAATAAATATAAGGCAAAATAAAAAAAAAATGTGTTTCCGATAACCTGATTGACCCTAGTTAAAGTCGCCAACCATAAACATTTTTTTAACATTGAAAACACAAAGTTAAGAAATTCTTTGCCTTCTCAACCTTCATGTATGTCTGTTTTCTTTCCACAGTGATGTCTGTATATATTTCATCAGACTTTCACAGAAGGGACATTCTGACTGACATTTCAATGGGCCGAAGCAATATTTTTCAACAATAAAAACAATTAAAATGCTAAAGATAAAATACAATAAAATAAAAATCCTGACCTATCTACCTTATTTTCAGAGGCCATGTTATTGGAAACACACAAATATTTTTTTCCGCCTATAAAAATTTTGAAAGATGTAGTTCAAGTTACAGCTACCAGTGATTACTCAAAGTAGTAAAGGATAAAATGGTTAACAAACCAGATAATATATCCATTAGCATTTGTAATATTGTTGTATCTCCCTTCAAACAATTGAATTTTTTAATCAGTTACTCATCTTTTGTCAAAGACAGTGACATATGTACCATTGAGAAATGAAACACCTTGGTAAGTGTGATGTGAACATTTAATTTCCTCTCCACCAAAAATATCTTCTTTTTAAAAAAAAGAAAATCAATTAAAAAATAGAAACACATTATTGTTCACTGTTAGATGCAGTACAATTAATCATACCAAAGAAAATGCATATATCTCTTTATGTGTTCGCTTCAATTGTCTTTCATGCACTATTTCAGTGAGAAGTACCCAGCTTACAAAGCTTTCATGTTGTTTCTACAGTTTGCCATCGTTATGATAGAAGGCTCCATGACGCCAATATAATAAGGTCGTAAAAACAAAATCAGGTTTATCACCAGGCCGTTGATGAAGTAACACCTGAAATGTTAGTGTCATAATGCTGTCTCGATAAAAGTGTCCTGTTTAATACAAAGGTAGGATATTCAGTATACTCACTTGTATGGTGAACGGTTTGAGAATTCCTGGCGTAACTTGTTATTTTCAAGTTGAAAGTTTTCATTATCTTGTTCCAGTTTGACATTTTTCTGTAAAGATCACATAAAAATCCACACAAAGTTATTGAAGAAAACTTGTGCTGCTAATCAATATTATTCCAATTAATCCCGGAATGGCACAAGGAATTAATTCCTTGAAAAAAATTGCAGGAAGACGCTCCATATTGGATCACTTCACAACACTTTCACATAATGATTGGCAAGCAAACTGAATGAAACATTTTGAATGTAACATCCTGCATGAATTCCAGCTCATCACATTGGCACAAATTAAGCAAAGATTATTTCTGAAGTAAATCCAAGAATTCCTCAAAACAGTATGGGTCAATTCACAGCCAAGCGCCAGCTACTGCTGCGGCTGCTGCTTCTTCTGCTTTCCCACACCTTCAAGTCATGGACTGGAATTGTAACCCAAGAAGAAATGCTGGGGTATATATCATTTAGTTTCTGTTTGCATTTTAAAATCTACGTAATGTTTAATTGTTTAAAACAACATTATTAATTCAATTTACAATGTGAATATTTCATATTAAAAGGTGGTACTTCCTGGTCAAACTAATTGACTATAGATGAACATGAAATGTATTATGTACAGGGGACATACATACTTCATGGAGGCATGTTAACAATGTGTTACTGGACATCACCACTAGAATCAGACGCATATCATGATTTGTTGTCACACTTATTGTTGTAGTTTCCAAGGACACGTAGGTGTGGTATCAATTTCTTGAGATTCCTCACACTTTTTTTGATGCTTTGTTTTCGAGATGGCTATTTATGAAAAATAACCATGTGGCCTTATTTATCATGTTTATATTTCAGGATTTCTGGATAGTGGTATTCTGACTATTGAATCATTTGTGGCGGAGAATGTCTACTGTACTACCGTCTTATCGTACACTTGTCTGGGTCAATATGATGTCAAACAAGTCTAGAAAACATCGTCCGCACAAAAAGAGTATCAAACCTGTACTACTATAACACACTTGCTCAGGAAAAATAAAACGAAGCACACTAATCTATGACTCGTGACAACAGTTTGCTGTAATATCATAGATTTATGTGGAAATGTACTATACGTGTCGGGATCATGAATGTAAACATAGGATTTCCAGATATCACTTACAGTATGTGTGGAAGTAGGGGATGCACAGAAGTATATTATATACTGGCCTACTCACATTCTTCAAGTCACATTCAATGCAATATGATCTCTTATAGGCAAGTTAGCATGAGGAGGATGGTATCTCTGTGAGTTTAATTATAATAAATATACTAAGGACCAACTGTTTTTTTTCTCTCTTTCTTTTTATCTTTAAATCTTATAATTTTTAAAAAATCAAGTTATCTACAAATAATATTGGAATTTTTGTCATGTGTAATATTAATAATAATCTGATTTGACCACCTGAACAATTCCATGTCAGAATAAGAATTTAATGTATTTTTTGGCAAGTTTGACTAAACTTCAAATCAGAAATGAAACGTTGAAGGCCAAGAAAACAAACTTTGTCAAGAATCAACACACAAATGTACTGTTGCATGCTAGTTATATAAACTTTTCTAACACAAGTTTCTTGTCAAATTTCACAGCTATGGTTTGAATACTCTCGGTAAATTCATTAATTTCTCATGTTCATCTGGATTGAAAGCGATAAGACTTTATTTCTTATTCATTGCAAATGCAAATAAAAAGATATGATGAAAAATTGACTACTATTATTAAATATTTTGTGAAATGTGAGCCGAGATAACGTTAGTGGTAAAAAGTTTAAAAGATTAAAAATTTGTGCTGCGTATGGTTCGGCATATGCATCCTACAATTTTCCTAATTGGACATATCATGAAGTAACTATGTTACGAAGAGTTATTAAAGCCAAAAAGTCAGTCCATATCAGACACACCTACGATACAGCAAACACGGATAAGACTTGCATGAAATTATTGATGGGTATGGAAGCTACGAAAATACATAATTGATAAGATCTTGTATACTTTATCTCTATATGTAACTTAATCCTGCACCTCTTTGAGTTGATCCATGTCGTTCTTGATGGATTCGTACATTCTTGTAGCATCTTCCAGCTTTTCTGTTAAACCCATCAACGTATCTAGCTCGCATCCCTTCTTTTCAGATTTTGTTCTGGGAGAACTCTCCTTCGACTTAGAGAACAGTATACTTGCATCACCACTGCCGCCAACTTCGAGACGCTTTGTCAGGCCTTTATTCTGCTTCTGAAGTACCTCTATCTGTGATTCTAGTCTCTGTATTTCATTCTGGTGGAAGATAAAATTTCGTTGGAAGTAGATCCTTTCATTTTTTATTACTGACAAAAGATTAATTCATGAATTTATTACACACGTACAGTATCAACAAATTCACGATAGTCACCAAGTTATGATCACAAGTTTGAAAAACTTTAACGATGGACTTTTACGTTTAATATGTAGATTCCCTAAAAATGTATACGATAACACATATTATATACATTACTTCCATATACAATAGACCCATGTATCCACAATGTCAAATGTCCATGACAAACCTGACCTTGGATATAAGTTATGGTAATAT
The DNA here is from genome assembly GCF_964340395.1 of Glandiceps talaboti. Classification (NCBI taxonomy): domain Eukaryota; kingdom Metazoa; phylum Hemichordata; class Enteropneusta; family Spengelidae; genus Glandiceps; species Glandiceps talaboti. Next base: position 17,024,661 of record NC_135556.1, on the reverse strand, counting down.
ACCAAAACCTTGCCTAAAACTATGATGTTTTATAATAGCAGATAATGCTACTAAACTGATAAGATAATGTGCTAAGATTGTTAATAAAGCATCCTGATATTACCAATATTAGTGGTTATCATTTTCTTATAGTCACAGGTTGTTCACACTCTTTCTCTCAAATTATTCACGCACTTACAGGGATTATCAGTAGGGACATAGGATTCATGACAGACTTCCATGGAAGGTTGATTGAGAATATGTCATCAAATCAGAACACAATATGATGTATGGGGAGGGGTGGGTGCCTACTGAGATGCGTCATCAAATCAGAACATAGTCTATGGCATCTGGGGATGGGTGGATGTTTACTAAGATGTGTCATCAAATCAGAACATAGTCTATGACATCTGGGGGAGGGGTGGGTTTTTACTAAGTTGTCATCAAATCAGAACAGTCTATGGCATCTAGGGGAGGGGTGGGTTTTTACTAAGTTGTGTCATTAAATCAGAACATAGTCTATGGCATCTGGGGGAGGGGTGGGTGATTGCTAGGATGTGTCATCAAATCAAAACATAACGTAGTTTGTAAAATCAGGGGGAGGAGGTTGGTGATTACTAGTCTTAGATGTGTCATCAAATTAGAATACTACCTGTGATATCTGGGGGAGGGAGTGGGGGTTTGGAGTTTACCAAGATGTATCATCAAATCAGAACAAAGTCTATGGTATCCAAGGGAGGGGGGGGGGGGAGTGAGAGAGAGAGATCACCAAGACATGTCATCATATCAGAACACAATTTGTGACATCGAGGTAGGGATTGGAGCTTATCAAGATGTGGCAAAGTGGGCTGAAAGTGCCCACTATGCCAACTTGACATTCCAACAATGCCCAGTAATTTCATCTTGTGATGCAAATGATGAAACAAATTTGGTTTCCCCTATCTCTTACCATGTGGGGAGTTGCAAGTAGCCCAGTTTTAACCAACATCAAAAAGTTTTGTCTATTATTAGTAGAGGGTACATTGGGGGAGGGATTTATTGTAAAGCACATTTACACTATGTAATCTCAGTTTGGAAGCCAATGCATGAGTTGTAAAGATTTTGTAAGCCATGCACTTCCATAACTATGACGCTGGTAATTAAGGCTTCTGTTTACTAAGATAGATACAAACAAAAACTATTGTTATTTGATGTGGTAGACTACACAAGTGGGTGATAGTGGTTCTACTGATGTGCAATTCTAATCACCCTGTGATCAAGATAAAATATTGGAAGTTCCAAAACCGTACGATGCAAGTATTTGAACTAACTTTTGGAGAGCCGCCCTACTGAGATTATCATTAAATCTATATTTGTTCAATATTGTATTACTGTTGTATCAACATGTTGCAACAACAGTTTTAGTTTGTGTCTATCTTTGTAAACTGAAGCTCCGATTACCAGAGTAATACATGTACATGTATGGTTGTAAACCTTGCAATCATATCTAACACACATATGTACTATTCAGCAAATGTTTCTGACAAGTTTCATCAAATTTTAAGTTTTAAGCAAACACTGGTTGTAAACCTTGCAGGCAAACATAATGATAAAATGTATACTGTTATAACACACATTACACATGTATGCCACTTGAGTAATGATTCTGACATGTTAAAGGGGCAAGTTGAAGTCAAGGATGAACTTTATTTCAAAGGAGACATGGTCTGTGTTTTTGTTAAGGGTGGTGAGTAGGTAAGACATCATGGGATGAACTTTGCTTCAAAGGAGACATGGTCTGTGTTTTTGTTAAGGGTGGTGAGTACAATGTAGGTATGAAGTGTTGGGATGATCTTTATTTCAAAGGAGACATGGTCTGTATTTTTGTTAAGGGTGGTGAGTAGGTAAGTCCTGGGATGAACTTTATTTCAAAGGAGACATGGTCTGTATTTTTGTTAAAGGTGGTAAGTAGGTAAGAAGTCATGGGATGATCTTTATTTCAAAGACGTGGTCTGTGTTTTTTTAAGGGTGGTGAGTAGGTAAGACGTCATGGGATGAACCTTATTTCAAAGTCATGGTATGTGTTTTTTAAGGGTCGAGAGTAGGTAAAGACGTCATGGGATGAACTTTGCTTCAGAGGAGACATGGGCTGTGTTTTTGTTAAGGGTGGTGATAAAGTAGGTAAAATCTCATGTGTCCCAAGGATCCAAAGTATTTTACCAGCATTTCCATTTACAATTATGGTACTATGAATATGAAGGTAAATCTAAAGAAGTTCTACCAGAGTTCCAAAACATTTGCTAAAAACACTGGTGGGGGATTATTGTATTATTTTAAAGTATGTTAATTTAATAGTTGTACCAACCAAGTATTTATCACACCTAAAAAATATTCCAAGTCTGACTTGCCCCTATAAATCAAAGTAGCAACAACCAAAGTTGATATACATTGCGCATATACTCCCAGAAGAGTTGAAAGCGATAAATTCATGTGTTACTTGTTATATAAATGTCACAAATGGCATATTTTCTTATTTTTTAATAAGCATATTTGGGTTATTTTCTGAAGGAGTAGCCGAAGCCTCGCAACTCCTTTCTACAATAACGCAAGTAAATTAATTTGCGATGAAGGATAAACATCACCTAAATTTAAATACTAAGTCCAACAAAAGATACAAGACACACATATTATAATATCAATTTCAAAATGTTTATTGCTGAAGCAACAATCACTCACCTATTAAAGCGATAACTGAATTTCTTTTACTACAACGTATACAAATTAATCATTGCATATCAGTAATAAGTGAATAACACATCAAAGATATTTTTTGTGTTGCATTTCAATGTTTTAACCATGGTTTGTAAATGTGATCAATGATACATTACTTGATGTCATATACTCTATCATGTTAACAACGATGACAAATTATGTGAATTCTTCTCATAAACACGTAAGCACAGCTTACCTTTATGAATAACACATGTGCCATCTTACTATAAATTTTTCAAGAAAGTTGCACAAAATTGGAAGCATACATTGACAAGTTATCAGCTATGCACTGAAAATCATTAATTATACAAATTAATCTTTTAATAATCTTATGATACCTACTCAAAACTAAGCCTAATAAATCTTCACTCTGCAATACCTTTGCAGAATATTTCATGAGATTTTGCAGTTTCCTTGTTAAGGTTTTCTAACCCTGGTATTAAACGGAGATGGAGAAGTGTGGTAAAATTGACATAGCACCACATACAGCATTATGCTTGTTTCAAGTGGTTGACTGAAACCAACAAATGGGTCATATCCTATATATTTTTTAATAAGCATATTTGCTACCCTACTGCATGTGTGTGTGTTTAGATGGGAGGGCAGCTGATACAAACAAATAAATATGCATAGTGTGAATGCATGTGGTGAGGGAGGGGGTACAGAGAATTATGCATAGTGTGAGTGTGTGTGGTTGGAGAAGGGTGAGTGATACAAACAATTATGCACAGTGTGAATGCGTGCAGTGAGGGGGTACACAGAATTATGCATAGAGTGAGCGTGTGTAGTTAGGGGAGGGTGAGTGATACAATCAATTAAATATGTAGTTTGAGTATGGTTTGAAAAAGGGGGTGATACACAAAGTTATGTATAGTGACAGTCTGTTTACATGTGTGTGTGAGTGTTTATGTGTGGTTGGGGGGTCATACATATACTATATAGGAGTGAGTGTGTGTGTGTGACTGGAGAAAGAGAAGCGACACTGGCAAATTATACATACATTGTTGTGGGAGTATGCTGGGGTGAAATAGTTTTTTTTTAGCATGCACCACAGGTACTCGAATCAATGTGTAGAAAAAAAATGTATTGTATATAAATAATACTTATTTATATACATATTTTTTTTTAAAATCATACATATTGATTCGAGTACCTGTGGCATGCACGGTGTGCACCTTGACTTTGAAATTTACAATGTGCAAACAATATTTTATTTAAAGTTTGCCTGTTACATATTAGATTGCAGTAATAAATGATGCCAGGATTCACTTCAAATATGGAATTTATGATGACAGCATTTTAAAGTTACCAAGACAAGAACAGGTTGCCCAGTTTATGGTTTCATTGCCTTGAAAGCTTGTTAATTTAGTTGATGACTGTCTCCATAATACATCATTGTAGGCTGATGTATATGTTGTTTCATGTCACATAAAGTACTATACATTTACTGTGAAAGTTCATCTCATTATCTCATGTGATTCCTATACTTGTGATAGGGTAGGATTATGCTTAATTCAAATGGTCGATCACTTTGTGAAATTCCATTGCTTGCTTCAAACTTCAAAGCCACAATTTGTATGTTGGTCTAGTAAATTAAAGACTCGGTAGTCTATGGCAACAGAATGAATTATAGTCAGGACTCTACTCTGTACTTTGTATTCTTTATCATCACATTGCTGACAAATGATATAATTTACAATAGAACTGCCATTATCATTACCTTGTGATTTTGACAGCAAGTTTAAAATCTACAGGCGTGAGAATGTTCTCTTTTCTGAAATTACTCCTGTATTTGTTATTTCGGGACATCTTTTCTTGCCTAATCAAATAATGATGTTTCTTGCCTAAGCCTAGAAGGGTTAGTTATTCTGACATCATTGTACTGTTCTACAGAACTTCAAGTGTGCTTCAAAAATAAACAAATTTAAAGCATATAAACTCTTTGTCAACAAACACTCACAAAGAATACGCCAAGAGCCAATCATCGAACTCCAACACATCTCCGTTTCGACAAACAAAGACATGTCGGAGTGAATGGACAGCATATTTCTAGAGCTGTTGAGGGCCTAATGTGGCAACACAATATGCATTATGCTTTTGATAGTATCGAAATTTGCTGATGTTGAATGTCTCGCATTTGACAAGAAGTCTCAAATATTAAAGATAGCGAGGTTTCGTGCATTCATTTACTTAACTGCACTCGCAACAAGTAAATCGATCAAATAATTTTGATTAAATCTTTCATTAATTTCAAAATCCAGAGTTTTATCATCTAAAACAACCATTTTTTAAATATGTTTCTTGTTATTCTGAAGAGATTTGTATAGTTATATGTTGTATTCAAATAATAACTAACATGCAAAATGTGTGCCTCGATTTTGAAATCTACCTGCACCTGAGGAGGTGTGATGTAGAATATAACACTAACAGCAAAGATATGAATATGTTCTGTTACCAGTAAACAGTGCAAGACTGAACATGCATGATGCTGCATCTGTAGGTTTGTACAAAAAAAAACAACATTCTGAGGGATGTAAAATGTTGTCCAGATTGACTTACTTCATAGTCTTGATAAAGTACATCAAATCTAGCCTTTCTGATGGATGGAGTTGATAAATTGCTTTTAGCACTTTCACACTGATCATGATGAGTGCCACCTTTGGGGAAAACATAAACAAATATAACACAATCTGTGTTGACATTGTTATAGACAGTGTCAAATTTAAAAAAAAACACTCATGACTGATAGTACTATTGAACATAAATATCTATGATATTTTGAATTGTCACCGCTAGTAGGTTCTGGTTTAAAGTAGTTCAGTTTGGTTACAATAACAATGAAAGTGGTGATGCCAGATACATGTAAATTGAACTTTGCTGACATAAATTTGTCAATTAATTAAAATATGTCCAGGTCATCATATTCTTCAATATTATTAGATACTTGGAAAGCAAATTTCATGTTTTCCATGATGAATAAAGTATTGCTACTACTCCTACTAATGTGTGGATTCTATGTTGAGAAATTGAGTACATGTGATAGCATGTGTATGTGTGTACATGTATGTATGTATGTATGTATGTATGTATGTATGTATGTATGTATGTATGTATGTATGTATGCGAGTATGTATGTATGTATGTATGTATGCGAGTATGTGTAGAATGTGTTTGTGTATGTGCACTTTAGATTTATGCGTAGAGAGAGCGAGGTTGTTTTTTTCTGTGTACCTCTGTCTGTCAGTTTGCCTCTACATGTGTCTATCTCTCCTAGAGACAGAAAGGATCTGACACATATATATTGACCACACCTACTGTGATGCATTTTTTTCAGAACCACTACTTTATATCTCTTAATAAAACCCATGTTGATATTCTAAACTGACATTATTATGTTCCAAATATAAAGAAAAACAGAACAGTGGCATTTATCATGACAGACATTAGATGAATAATTAAATGATCAGAAAGATTTAAAGGATTTCTGATGTCAAAACTAAAATACATGAAATAAGAAAACAATATGTAGTTGCCCAACCTATACTTTTCAGGAGAAGCCCATCAAAATTATTTGAATAACTATCTGTTTTTTTGGTACTGTACATGAGACTTGTCCTTGTAGACTCTTAAAAAAAATATTTAAAAAATTTACATACTCAATGACACATCCATCAAATTCAAAACTAGAAGAATATTTAAATTATCAGGAAAATTTAATGAACAAAAATTGATAAATAAATGCTCTTTCCTTACCAAGGATGGGTCTACATGGAAAATCGGGAGTAATGGGAATTCTACAGGTAGGACACTGTTGATTGTTTTGAAGCCATATGTCCATGCACACAGTACAGAAAACATGTTGGTTGCGACATACTACTGGCTGGCGTACCTGGAAATATGATTATGGAAATGACGTCAATAAAATATTGACACTTAGCCTCTTATATAAGTTTACACAGCAAACATAAAACAGCTCATTTCCGGGGAAATGAAAAGATAAAAGTGATTAGTAAACTTGGCAAAAAAAAATGTTACCAACTGCGATATTAACTTTAAACATATTTGTACATAAATTATTCACTGAATCTCCAGACTCCAGGTAGATTTCATGGGTCTAAATTAAGAATTTCTCATGTGCAATAGAGAGATAACATTATTGGCAATAATATGAAACGCTGTTAGAGCTGTGACACTGAGTGTGTTATTACAAACACTGATGTGTATTAACACGCATGACAAGTCAACCAGAACCAATCAATTGACACATGCAGGAAAACACATTTATCCTCGATATTAAATTCTAAAAAGTTCTTCAAACAAACAAAAGTAATTTCATTATGGTTAAGACATTTCTGTTTACTTGTATAAAAACACAATAACTGCAAAATTGATGACAAATTATGGCACCATAAACAAAATCGAGCATAAAGAATGATGGTATAAATTCATAATGTGAAGTTAATCTTCATAAAATGGAATAAGAATGAAATTATTTTGCCTTTACAATTGGAAATGAGGCATATATTTTCCAACTGATTACAAGTTGTTTACTCTGTAGCAGGGTTCACTTGAACCTGTAAAAAATTCTGGTTTTAATAGTCAACTTGAGAAACTCAATATCACATACAGGAAATCAGGTGATCAAGTACCTGTAACACAAATATTGAGAATTATGCTTAGTAAATAGAACATAACAAATGAACCATTTCAAAGAGAACAAGTGGAAACATCATCCAGTGATGTTCCATTAGGCAAAAATGTTTGTTTTCGATAACGCAACTTCAGAAAATAGGGTAGGTAGGTCAGAATTTTATTTTATTTTACTTTATGTTTTAAAAAAATTGATAAATTACTTCGACCCCAGGTTAAGATACTTGTCGGTCACAATGCTTCCATGAGAGTTTGATGAAGTGTAAAAGAAGTAAATTAAGCAAAGTATACATGTAAGATAAGTAGACAAACATGTTATGCAGACTGTACTGTTATAGACTAAAAAGACCCTGTTTCTCTCTGGAATGATTTTTTAAAAAAGTGACCACAGATGAGGCAAAGGCATGAAGGTGTAAACATAAATAGAAGTAAATTGTTACCATTTTACCTTTTTGTATGCAAAAATTTTTTTAGGGTTAAACTAGGGTTTGTCTGGTTAATGGTAGTCTGGATGCCAACTGTGGTATAAATCGTAACGATACTGTATAGAAACTAGACTAGGTTATTGGAAACATACTACTTTTTTATTTGGCCTTTATACATAGAATAATTTCACGCACATACAATTGTGCTGTACGCAATGGCAACTAGTGTTTTTTGTTCAGAGACAGAATCTTCTGTGGATAACATTCACAGATGTTTTACTGAGTCACCCCTGTATATGTGGGAGGAAAAGGGTATTGTATGTTACCAAATTCCCCTGACAGACCATAATGATTAATATCCTTTAGCAAACAAGGTATCATAATGACCATCTTCATGGCATACATGTAGGATATGGAACTAGAACCTGCCAGGGAAAACACTGTGTTGGGAAACAGACATACTGTAATTGTAAACCTGGAAATTTTTGCTAAAGACTTATTTTTGGTTAATATTTCACTGGACAACAACTATGCAAAAATAAGTGGTGACTTTTATGCTTTCTTGTACATTAACACAATGTACCAGTCTGGTAATTAGTAAAAATTAGTCTTTGAGATAAGAATTAGTTAAAAAATTTCTAGTTGCAAAAATATTTAGCTTGATAGTATGATGTACTGATGAGTTGTCAACAAAGTTACATGTTTATACTATATTAATTTCTATCAATACCTCAATAACATAGGCATGAAGGCACTGAAAGTATCACAATTTGTACTTCCATAACATTATTTATAATCAAAATCATTTTTTGGTTCAATTTTGTCCATGTGATGTACTCCCGGGCTGAATATGTAGAAAACTGAGAACACGGACATGAACAAGAACAAAACATGTCTTGTGAACAGTCATTAGTAGACTAAATGTAGTCTATCGTTCACACACTGAACAATACACAGCATGCCATGGGTCAACGCACCACTAAGTTTGATTTCATTAACAAGATAAATGAAACTTTTATTTCGGAACACGACACGTATTGTTAGTCCTCGCACCATCATATGTCATCATTGGCCTGTAGTCAAATAATTGCTACAAGGTTCATGCACCCTTTGTCAACTAACTTTAATTCAAGTTTTATTATTTGTACCAAACAGTCCTGTTCTTAATAATATTAGGACTAATCATCTAGTTTTAAATGAATATTGATCTTTCTGGATGCTCACCGTTGTCTGACAGCTATTGAGCATGATTAGCCTAATTAACCTCATGATAACAATTATCTTAATTGTACCTTGTTGAATTCACGACTCTCTCACCATAGTCAACAAACTACTGATCGATGACAATGTTTTCAGTTTGCTATGCCTTGCATGAACATTCTATTGAATTGAAAATGTTTCAGACAAAACAAAATGCAACATGATATTGTATTGAAAAGATAACTGGATCATCAGTTAATGGAATACAGCTGGGTTAATGCCAAGAAAAAGGAATGGTATATGATACTTTGAAAGGAGTAATTATAGGACTTGAACATCAGGCAACAAGTTTATTCTGTATATCTATTGAAAGGTGCACTTTTCATTGTTCTGCGCCCACAAAAGGAAAGGTAAAGGACTTCAGCAAAGGTTAAATTTCTTTATACTGTTTTTGGCCCAGTCATGAGGAACCTTTGGCTATCATATAGAGCAACACAAAAGTACACCATCTACATGACATTGTATACAAGATTAAATACAAGTTGCTTAGTTCTGTGTTGGCTTGCTCTAGATGGTAGCCATGAATGGTCCTTCATGAATGGGACAAAAGCAGAGAAGAAACTTGAAAAAATATTCACTTTAGGCTTTGAAAATGATATCAAAATTTCATTCAAGCTCTCTCTAAATCGGTTTGCAATGGTCAACTGTAATAGGATTATAAAAGTTGTAACAGCTGATAACGTCCCTTGACTCAAACGATTCACTCCTTGAAAGTTACCTTGCACTTGGAACTACAGTTTTTCTCGTTCCATAGTTAGTTAAATAATTTTTTGAAAAATTAAGCACAGAGATACTTAAATAGCAAATTCCCATATCTGATGTCCATATACCACATGTAACATCGTCAATGTACGGTGCACGATGTATCCTAATGTTATGATCGTGATCAGATTGTGACCTTTCACCCAAGCCAAATTGCGACCTTTCACCCAAGCCAGTTGTGCCTCGCGGCGGAGTAACACACTCACTAGTACTTGCACACATTCGGTTGACAGCATTTCAGTCTCGACCTAGATGACTCAGGCTTATCAGATGTAATTACAAAAAGCAAACACTTAGTTATGGTAATGAGCTGATAAGGCTTGATAAGAAAGTGCAAGAATTGCACTTTGCTGGTAAAGGCGATGTTCTCCTCATGAAGACTAAAGTGTCCACTATATGGGATAAAATTGCCAAAGAAAACACACAAGAAATTGTCAAACAGTTTCGAAAATCAAGATAGTGTATTTTGTCTAAATTTGAAAATGTGTTTACAGGAGTCCGAGTTGAACTGGATTGTTTGCTAGTCAACCACCTCTAATTCCTCTTTCCTGGTATCATGTAATGTTTATCATTAGTACACTCATAGACCCTCCACCCACTGGGTGGAGGGTCTATGGTACACTGTATCTAATATATTTATATTTCTGGACATCATTGTTAAATAAAGGCATAAAAAAGTGCCATTGAGATTGACAACGTTTACCTCATACAATGTCCAATAATGATCTACGGTTTATAGATGTCTGTAAACCTTGAAAGTTTACATATTCCAATTTCAAGGATTTTACATAAACAACTGTATTAAATTACAGTCACAAAATGATATTTGTCAAGTAGCTAAGAGACATTGACTTTTGTCACTTAGACATGATATTGTATTATTTTCAATAACCCCCCCCCAAAAAAAAACAAACAAACCCAGAACCCCCCCCAAAAAACAAAACAAAAAAACCCCAAAAAACAAAAAAAAAACCACACTCTCTGACAATGTGTTTTTGCTCCTTTTTTTTTTTTTTTTTTTTTTTTTTTGGGGGGGGGGGGTCATTTTTCTTGTACTTTTCATCTGTCAAGATTTGGGGGTCTGCAGTGTCTCTGAATACTATAAAAAGAAAGGGGCTGAAAACACTGCTTACTGCAGCTACCCCCACCTCTTCAATGTTTTGTCTACTACTTTTGCCAGATGACAAGGCAATTGCCTAGAGAAGGTTATCCTTCAGGGCAAAATCGAAGGCCCCAGAAGACCAGGACGCCCACGGAGCAGATGGATAGAGAGGGTCAAGAACCTGGTGGGACAACCACTTTCTTCTCCTGTACAATACAGCTGCTGACCGGAAGATGAAAATTATTACGAAATATAAAAGCTACAATTATTGCAGCTATGGATATTAGGGTTACGTTAGTTAGGGTCAGTGCAAGCACGATTAGTTCTGCTGTAAAATAAATTACAATATTCTCCAACCATGCTTGGCTACTAGTAGTTCTATGGTAAATTTATGCTCCATCAAGGTATTTCAAACTAGCCGCCACATACGATAGCTGACGACGCCGGTGTAAATAAAGACTGGGAAACAAAGTGACGCACAAAACAGCAAATAGGGATTTAGAAATATATGAAAAAATATTAAAGAGTTTACACTTGTTCTTTTCACAAGGTATAACGCACCTTTCCAAGACAAATTTGGCATGATATTGGCAATGTGAACGAGATAGTAGCACTTGTACTCTGCTTCACCAACTGTCCTTCCGCCATCTTTGGAGTGTCTTGTTCGCGCATGCTCTTAAACCTGATAACTTTAAAGTTGCGATCAAAATAAATCCACCACATTGTAAAAACTGTTTTTCTATGCCTAAATACCTTATAAAATTATTATGTACACAAAAATACTATAATGAACTATTTTGATGAAGATCTTCAACAAAATAACAATGAAATGAATTAAAACATGACGGACTTGCTACCGGAAGGCGTAGAAATATATGCACAGCTGAGGTGTTGCTAGGCACCGGTTCGAGAGATTTGACAACTGTGTCTCGATTGTTTTTTTCACCTTCTTCCGGGTCAAAATGGTTTCATTGGAGCCAATTAAAAAGAACTGGTTTCTCATAGGGATAGTGGTCGTAATTGTCCTGGCTCGTATAGACCCAGATATTGGTATCAAAGGGGGTAAGTGTCAACGCTACCACGCAAAAATAACAACCGGCGTTTGTAAAATGTGTATTGTGTAGTACGTCCACGGTCGATGTATGTACACGTGGCAAAATGTTTACAATAGTGTGAATGAATGAACATGATTTATTAATTAGCTTCTTAATTTTTAATATGCAGGACCATTGAAACCAGAAATCACTGTGAAGTACTTAGCGGTTTCTTTTATATTTTTCAACAGTGGTATATCATTGAAGACAGAGGTAGGGAAATGCCTGTGTAAATTTAGTTACTTTTGGGATTCAATTTTAAACTTTGTATCTTCATTTCATGAGGAATATTGATGCTTTAAGGAGGTGTATTTGTATAATTTGTTGATGTCATTCGTTAGAGAAAAGTTAATTTTGAAGAATATTTCATGATTTTGTGATTTGATCAATGTGTTTTATTGAATAAGTTTTCCATTTTGTACAATGTAAGTTGTAACATTTGTATGAACTTGGCATGTACTGTAAAGTTTTGTATATAAATGTTGATACAGTTACACTTTGTTGTAAATTGAATGACATCATGTCTAGAATATTTGAATACATTCATCCAAGGTTCCGAGTGATATGTTGAATTTGGCTTTAGTCTTTGGCATGAAATCAGAGTTCATGTGGGAAAAGTTCTTTGTAAATCATTTAAGTCTGTGCTTGATGAGTGGCTCAAAATACACTGTGCGACCTATTAAAAGTGCTACTACTACGACTAACACTTTTTAGTAGCACTTGCTATACATCCATGAAATAAGCCAAATCATAAAGTAGCCCATACACGGCTTTCATATGAGGTTTATCACCAAATTTACTGACATGCCAGTCAGAATCTTGGATGGGTGTTTTTAGTTGTTATCATGAACGTCACAAACGTAAAGTTTCTTCCATTGTATTACAAATACAGACTTTTGACAACATGTCTCTACCAGTCTGTACGTGTTTTGGTATGACAGAAGTGTTCTTTTTGGCAATAATCATGTAGTATTTTCTCAATTTTGTCAGATAAATGCATAAAAGTCCAAATTGTCTTGTCATATATATTCTATAATGATATATGTCAAAGAGTTAACAGCAGCATCACCAAATAGCAAACCATTACATCAATAATGAAATAATGAAATAATCCCATTTAAACTTGTCATATACTGTATTTGATGAAAAGCACAAACAATTCAATTTGTCATTTGGTTTTTTGACAAGGTTTTGCTTGGTCTCTCAAAGCGCAATGAATGTTTAAGTAACTTTTATGGTAAATTGACTCTGATTGACTCATAGAAATATGAATTGTTCAACAATGAAAATAATCTGTTGTCATTGCTTTTCCATTATATTTAATGTTCATTTCTATAAAAGGAATATGATACCTATGTCACAGTCTGCAAGTAACAGATGTGTCTGTAATCTCCCTAACTGAATCTAAAAATGTTTTATCTGTGTGTGTGTGTGTGTGTGTGTGTGGGGGGGGGTGTCAGCTGCTACAAGAACTATGAGCTTTCAATGAATACATAACCACCCATACAAAAGCTATATGTCATGCCCATTGGATGATTACAAATCAATGAACTTGATTTGACACCTAACTTTGATTCACATCTATGACACCTAACTTTCATTCATTGTCCTATCTTGATATATGTATGTTTGTATTTTCATCGTTTTTTTTAGGAATTAACGAGTGCTGTACTTCATTTCCGATTGCATCTTTTTGTGCAGTGTTTTACTTTAATGTTTGTACCATGTGTAGTGTGGCTACTCATTCAGATGCTGTATTTGACACCCATCAATCAGTGGCTATTGAAAGGGTAAGTAATAACAATGACATGATTTCAGATTTGTCAGTTTAGGGTGATGACGACGTGGTTTGGAGGTTGCAAAATAGTGTACTACAAGTGAGATTTGAAATCTAATGATTGTTAATTGGTCATACCTCACACCACCAAACAAAGTGGTCTGATGTAATTGAAAGATGATGTACCTGTTTAAAGTACCATTGGCACAGGTTTAGCATTTGCCGCAATTAATCTATGATTTTACAGACCTGATACAACTGCAGACATCAGACCGTGGACAAACGGAACATGTTACAAAAAGGGAAAGTGAACAACTGAATTGGATTAATAACATTTGGCACAGCATGTATTGGAAGTACAGAGACTTGTATAACATTCCATCATTTGATAAGAACAGTTTTATGGCCACTTTACTGTAATTTCCAGTTTCCCTGGTACTTCATGTACACACAAAGAGGCCATAAAACTGTTCTTATCAAACCATGGTGTGTAATACAAGTCTTAGCTGTTCTAACATTCTGTGCCAAGTGTTATTAATCTAATTAATTTGCTTACTTGCCATGTTTGTAACAGGTTCCGTCATCCACCGTCTGATGTCAGCAGTTGGAAATATGAAAGGTTAACGCCAAAATTGAGCCATTCGCTGTAATCTCAGCTAAAATATAACAAGTGTACATGTTTATTCATAGATGAAATTTCCTAGTCCTAGTCTGTGGTTTATTTCATGGAATTTGGAGAAAGAGGTAAAGTTGAAAGGTCATCATCTGGTTAATTACATATAAATGGTATTATACTAATTTGTATTACAGAGTCACATGTGGGGTACAAGCGTTGTACATTTATAATGGTGTTGTCACATAACTTGAGGAAACCTTCAAACACTTGTCAGTTTTACAGAAAGAAAGTTTTAATATTCTAAACTGCCATATAGCAAATATATACATGTACTCAATTTTCATGCTTATTTATTAGCAATAGTATAACCTTTTTTAATAAGACGCCATTAATTTATTGATGATGCTATTTTGCAAATGAATCACAGAAAAGCAGGAATTTTGTTCAAAAGTCTGGAGTTTGGTTTGGTAGTTTTTTTTATACCGATTAAGTAAGTGTGTAATTTGCATATACATACACAGATATGAGTTTCTACAAGTACAAGTGATGAGAAAAACTTCTAAGAGACCCCCTAGATACATAGTTGAAGGTTGATGGGTCCCCCCAAGTGTGTTAAAAGAGTTAAAAGTTGACAAACAAACAGTATATCTAAAATAATATGAATAACTATTCTGTTTATAAAGAAATATCTAATGAATGTTTGAATTTTCTAGAGAAAACAATATTTAAACATCTAATTTTCTATATCATTAGTACAAATCATGCATATTTATAAATGTAACACAGTGTTTTTGCCAAGCGCTAGGAACCCCGGTAACAGGAAAGGGGAATTTTGATAAAAATGGAAGGGAACCCTGGTAAAATGACAGAGGAACTCAGGTAGATTTTACCTTAACTTACCACTCTTAACAAAATCACTCCAAATATGGTCACACATATATTATTAAACCCCCACATATTTCTTGGGTGAGTTTAATCATTGTTAATAGAATTGATAAAATGTCGTTTTAATAATTGTAATTATCATACTTATTAATCGTCATTCATTTACTTATAGGTTATTAGTTGTAGGCTGCATGCCTCCCCCTGTATCATCAGCCGTCATTCTCACCAAAGCAGTAGGGGGTAATGAGGTAAGTTGGAACAGCATATAATACTCAGTCTAAGCCTCTTTTGATTGGTTTATGATGGCATCTTCACTTTCACATTTTAAGACTTTTAAGTGCGAAGAGAAACATGTTACTTAAAGGCCCAATATTCAATCCCCGGTTCTCATATTACTGTTATTATATCAGTGGGGCTAAGAATTAGGCCTAATAAAAAAAATTGTGTGCTTCTGATTACGCTCAATTTTAGAATAGGTGGGGTAGGTACATTTTTTCATTTTTTTTTTTTCATGAGTGAGTGTCTAGTTCAGGTTTTCCATTGTTTTCCAAATGGTGTCTGTGGTATTTATTTCTTCCCATCAGATGTACAGCCATTATAGATTGGAAGAACAGTTTTGTATTGTCTTTTTATGTTGATGTCAGTTTCTGCATCCACTATTTATCTTGAGACTTCACAGTTTTTGCGATTATATTATTTTTTTTCTCAAATACGTTAAAAAAACAAACAATTATTTTTATGCCGTAGATAGGATCATTCATTTAATCCTTGACCAACTTTGTGTATAGCTAGAGCATATAACTATTTTTCACGCCTATATTTTGTCCTAATCCAAACGGGGCTCAGAATTTCAGGCCACAATGTGTTCCCAGATTTTCACATTAGTATTATCTTGATAAAGGATTACATAGGATGTTTCTTTTGTACTGGACAGACTTTTTTCCATAGCCCTACCAGACCAAGTGTTTTACACATTCTATATTCTAATCCTAATCTGAACTTGGCCTACATTACAAGGTCGCTAAAGGTCAAATCATAGCTTGGCAAGGAGTAGAGTGCATTTTCAAAGTTTACAGTCAGTTTTATTGTAAATGCACCCTTAAAGGTCATAATTGCCTGATGCAGAATGACAGCAAAATCATCACCTACTTGTAGCCTTGCCAACCACCTGTTATCAATTGATAAATTGTGTCACAAATACCCCCAACTATAGAACTAAACTATCTTGTCACTTGATACATAATGCTACAAATGTAACCAACTAAGCCATCTTGTCAATAGGGAACTTGCAATCCAGACTGAGCATGCTCAGACACAAAGGACTATGGGATTATCTGTGGTTATCGTAATGTCTTATCTGGAGCTACCGATGAAATAAACCTCCCACACTAGTCAGGCTAAATATGAATTGATCATTCGTGGTTATAAACATTGTAACAATATTGTTTACAATACTAATTGATTAGTATATATTGTCATATTTCCCATGGTGCAACATTCAAGATGGTGGGTTTTCAACTTCCCTATTAATACTACTACAAATATAGTGAATGTAGTTTACATTGAGGGATGTATTTATCTTGGCACACAACTAGTTCAGCGGGGAAAACATAATTTTTTCACATTTTGGTTCCACTTTATTTTGGCAGAAATTTTTTTTTTTAACTACAGTATGTGTACTCAGAGACTTCACTTTTGTAAGTAAATATATTGATATGCCTTTATAGCCTGTGGTGCCATTTCCATGTTGATTTAATTTTGCCATAAAAATTATTTCAGCTAAATAAGCAAAAGTATGTTTAGAACTAAAACACATACATTCACGACATTTAAACATCAAATTCAAAAGCTAATTAAAGAGATTGCTATAGTTGTGATGTCATAATGTTATTTGACCAATACTATTTAATTTGAATATTTATTGCTAAAAGTATCACTTGTTGAGACTTAATTCATATTGAAAGGACATTAATTATCATAATGGACCTTATGTAATTAGTTCTTTCATAATTTTTGTAATTGTATTAATGTTGATTGTATAAAGTGACTTGCATTATAAGAAAACACTTTTTTGTTCAAGCCATCAATCAATCAAGCAATTGATCTATCTGTCTGTATGTATGTATGTATGTATGTATGTATGTGTGTGTGTGTCTGTCTGTCTGTCTGTCTGTCTGTCTGTCTGTCTGTCTGTCTGTCTGTCTGTCTGTCTGTCTGTCTGTCTGTCTGTCTGTCTGTCTGTCTGTCTGTCTGTCTGTCTACCGGTATCTGTTTATCAAAGAATTTGTACTGCACCAAAATCAATATAACAGAATCTTCTATGGTGCTGAAAAGGAACAATAGTAGATCGTCGTAAAAGTAAGAAAGCTATAAGGTTGGAAAATATATCACTATATCGACTACATGAAAAGATGTCATTCAGGGACTTGGTATATCTTAGGTTAGATATCCCTTGAATTATAACTGTTACAGTATATAGATCTAGTCAATATATTTGCACATCAGCCATCAATGTTTATGACGTACCATGTAGGAAGTAAAAATTATGTAAGAAATAGTTTTTCATTATCTTTCAAAAGAATTAAGAGTATGATAGCACAGTAATTACAATCTATCCCACTAGATTTGCTGTTGTTTTGAATGGCAACAGTTTCATGTCCTATCCTGGACACTTCTTCAGGCCGACTGATGATTTTATGACATTTGGTTACATGGTGACACCTGACGGAGTAGAATTGTTATGTGATGATGAGAAATGTCAAGGAATTGTACTAATCACACTTCAAGGATGGGTGCGGCATGTTTTATGTCGAGTGAGTGAGTGGGTGATTGAGTGAGTGTGGGTGGGTGTGTCGATGGGTGGTTGGGTGTTTGGGTGAATGAGTGAGTGAGAGAGGGAGGGAGGGAGGGAAGGAGGGTGTTAGTGAGCAAGTGAGTGAGTGAGTTTTTAGTCCCCGCGGACGAAGTCCAGAACAGGGACTTATGGATTGGGTTCCGTCTGTCCGTGCATCCGTGCGTCCGTGCGTCCGTCTGTCCGTGCGTCTGTCCGTGCGTCCGTCCGCAGCCGTTTCTTGGAGATGCCTGGACCGATTTTTTTCAAACTTGGTACAGGGGCAACATGCTATGGCATACATATGCACGTCAATTTGTTTTATGATACGATCCAATATGGCCGCCTAGCAACCATTTTGTTTGCGAATTTTCCCTGTCTAAAGCCATAACTCAGACATGCTGTAACAGATCTCATTCAAAGTTGGTATTAGGACAGTGTTCTATGACATACATGTGCATATCCATTTTCATTGTGATACGATCCAATATGGCTGCCTGGTAGCCATTTTGTTTGCGAATTTTCATGTCCAAAGCTATAACTCAGACATGCTTGAACAGATCTCATTCAAAGTTGGTATTAGGACAGTGTTCTATGACATACATGTGCATATCCATTTTCGTCGTGATACGATCCAATATGGCTGCCTGGCAGCCATTTTGTTTGTGAATTTTCCATGTCCAAAGCCATAACTCAGACATGCTTAAACGGATCTCATTCAAAGTTGGTATTAGGACAGTGTTCTATGACATACATGTGCATATCCATTTTCGTCGTGATACGATCCAATATGGCTGCCTGGCAGCCATTTTGTTTGTGAATTTTCCATGTCCAAAGCCATAACTCAGACTCCATTTTCATCGTGATATGATCCCCCATACCCAACCAATCCGTTATTGTTGGAGGCATATTCCATGTCCAACAAGCACACACAACATATCTAAGTCTGTTTGTTTTAGGTTCACAAATGTTGTTGCGTGATCAGAGTAGTGATAATTCCTTAAAACCCAATTATAGCGGGGACTATGTCATTCTCAATGACTTGTTGAGTAAGTGAGGGAGGAGGGAGGGAGGCATGAGGGAGGGAGGGAGGGTGGTGGAAGAGATGGAAGGAGCGAGCAAGTGAGTGAAATAGAAGAATGAGCCTCTTATATGATCTACTTTGAACACAAGAAGTATAGTGGGGTGTGATGACATATTTATCAGAATGCATTTTCTCCTTGATGTAACACTAACACAGTAATGTTATTGTACGCCTAATGAATATCAGCACCATATGTTATAATAAAATGGTGTTAACAGCTCTAACATGTCACTACATTGTGTACCTTGACATAGTTTTAATCATAACAGTTTGCAATCATTGTCTCAATGCACCTACTTTCCAAAACAATAACTAACCTTATTTGTATTATGACAAAGCATGCCATACATTGATGAGTAACTCTTCGAACATTTAAAGAAGAAAGAGTACTTCAAGACACTCTGTGTTAATTTCCACCCTTTGAATGTTAGAACCATTGGGAATTAAGCGACTCTTATCCCCGTTTTCGCTATTGTGTAGGATTAGTATACTTGTTTATGCAGTGTTCATCTTTAATGACGTTATAACCAATTTAATTTGACTATTTTCAATTCATCATGCCTTGACCTAGCCCCGGTACCATTGACGAAGAGCATTCACCCACAACATTTGATTAATTCTCATATCTTGTAGGACTCTTTTGCTATCACTACTATTTAATCATTCGATGGCTTCATAATTAGGATAAAAACTAAATTTAGGTTAAAAGTTTAATTTGTTTCATTTATGTGGACGTTTATTCACTTTTACATTGGAAAGGCTTTTATTTAAGTTTTATTGTTCCCAACACACTTACATGTAGTTGTGGCAGTGCGTTATCTTGACAAAAATGGGTGTGTTGAAGGCCACAACTAGAGATTACAAGAATAGAAGGAAATTCTTGTAATGTTTATCAATACAAAAGTCATAACAGTGTCTCCAATTAGAAAATTAATCAAATTGATTGTTTTTTTCTGGTAGTTCTTGTACAAGTTGTTAAAGACACGACCCAATCTTTAACTCTGTAATTGTAAATGGAAACTGATGTGAATTACCCACAGAGATAACTCTTTACTTAAAACAGAAATTATCAAAATTAAAAACAAACAACACCCCCTCCCCATCAAAAATAATGAAATTCAAATTAGCCTGCTACTAACAGGCCAGCCCATTGGACAAAACAAGGTAGTCCATCATGAATATGCATGTCTTCCCATCAGCCAATGGTCAAAGGTCATTGACTAAAATGGCTTCTTTAAAGAGAAACGCCACTCCAGGAAATAACGGCATTTTGGGTTGTAGAGAGTCATTTTATGATTTTACATCACTTACATTACATGCAATTGCGAAGAAATACAAGGTGAAAATTATTTGTCGTCCATTGTTTAGTAACAGTGCTTGCAGTCACGCATTGTCTCATGGGGGCTAGTGCCATAAATATGGAATGGTTGAACACTGTATTTATGAGCACGAAACAAATGCCGAATCAAGTCATGTGTGGAAATTATGTAAATGTTCTAGGCAGCACAAAGCAAGGCAACTCATGAATATTCAATGTGCACATGTTTCGATGTATTTAAACAATTCCTTTTCCTCACTTGATGTGTCAATTTTATTTTCTTTGCGACTTCTTGCAAATACATATGTGTGTATGTAAACATTGGAAGGCCAATAATTCTCACTTCGTATTTCTTGGCAATCGCATGTCATGGAAGCGATGTAAAATCATTCAAATGCGATTGGCTAATAAAAGTAACCTTAACATGCAAATTTATTAAGTAAGCCAATAATGTGTTACTAACCTCAAAGTGATGACTACTTACAATATGTAATTATCAAGTTTTCGTATGCATTGTATTTTTTTAATGAGATATTAATTAGAGAAGTGGAGACAAGGTTTTTATTGCCCCATCATCTTATGTTCTGAGAAATGTCAAAAGGTAACATTTAATGATGATCTAAATTGGCAAATTTGAGAGAGCTATCATAGATATAAATGTAACTTGACTGTACAGTGTTAAAGGGACTATTGCACAATGTCAAATAAACTTAATCAAATGAACTTTGTTTGTTTTAGGCCAACACCCCCTGCCCGTTATGAATGTTCACAAATGCGCTGTATAACTTGATATTGTGAAATATTAATAAAATAAATAAATAAATAAATAAAATTTTTTTTTTTTTTTAAATCTGGCATCGCACCATATCTGTATAGTGTATAATCATTGTGAAAATTGTAGCAGTTAAAACACTGTGACCGAAACAATTTGAAAACATGGTAAATGCATTAAACTACTACCAGAAACCCAGCACTGTGTATCACATTAGAAGTAAATTTTAATCAACTTATTAACATCTCAGTAGTAAATACAGAACCTTTTATCATTGAAGGGGCGAATGTTTTTAGATTTGGATAAAAGGGGCAAAAATGAGGTTTAGAAGTCGCATTGATATATACCAGACCCCCCCCCCCCCATAACAAATAAAGTTCTTTTTATTGAGGTTGTGTGACATGGTGTGACCGTCCCTTAGGTGTGATGTGATCGTCTGAACATTCATCAATTTTACAGAGAGATTGTAGACCGTTAACAGAATATTAAGAATGTACCATATGTTTATAAAAGTAGATAGATAATTTACATATTAAGTTTTAAAAAATTTATCCACACGTCAGCTATTCTGTACAAAATGAAAGTGTTTTATAATATATAATAATAACAACAAACTCAAAATGAAATTTGTATGTGTGTATGTGTGTGTGCCACTGTGTGTGTACATGTGTGTGCCTGTGTGTGCCACTGTGTGTGTGCATGCATGCGGTGTATGTGTGTGCATGCGTGTGTGTATGTGTGTGTGTGTGTGTGCATGCGTGTGTGTGTGTGTGTGCATGTGTGTGTGTGCATGTATGTGTGCGTGCGTGCGTGTGTGTGTGTGTGTGCGTGCGTGTGTGCGTGTGTGTGTGTGTGTGCATGTGTGTGTGTGTGTGTGTGTGTGTGTGCATGTGTGCATGTGTGTGTGTGTGTGTGTCTGTATTGAACATTATATTTCGTCCTTTGACATAGCAGAACAAAATTTCTCCAATCTGTTTACTAGTTTTACTGGCATCATAAGAGTTTGTTGCCATAGTCACCACCACTAGAAATATTGACAACAGATATAAGAGTGCTATAGAAGTTGAAAGACAATTAAGATTTGCTTGGTAGTGCAGAACATGTGGCGATTAATCAGCTTTATCCCAACAATACACCTCTATATTAACTTGTTGCCTGTATTGTCATATTGTTCTATCTGAATTAGCATGAAAAATTAATAACTGTAATGGAGTTTTTTCATGGAGGTGACCCTGCATAGTAATGTGTTCTGGTATCTGCTTGGCTGAGTAGCGTGATCGTTGTTGGGGTATGATGACTGCATGTCACATTGTAATGAGAATTCTGACCATCTGCGAGAGCAATTCATCTTTTATCTTTTTATAACACCCCCCAACACCCCCCCCACAACATTTTGCATGTGTGCTGACCCGTTTCATGAGACTTTTTTCTAATTGAGACTGGGAGTAAAACATAGTGCACTGTTGAGTTGAAACTCTTTTCATGACAATTAGAGAAGCGTTGCATCCACTTTAATCACTTTACAGATGCATTCAAGAAGTGTGAAGAAAAAAAGGATAACCCTTCCTTTACTTTGACCCCCCCCCCCCCCCCCCCCCCAGGAGTTACTGTTACATACACAACAGCTGTTATTAAAGTATATCTTTTGTGTACATTTTTCCTGGAAACAGTGACAGTTGGACACTGGCAAGTGATTGGGATGGGTGAACCCAGTTTATGTTTCAGTGTTTTTGCTAAGGTTTGGGAACCCCGGTAACAGAAAGGGGGAAAGAGGTAAAACTGGTAGTGCTTCCCATGCAATGTATCATAGTTTAGGTGGGGAACCCCGGTAAAATGATGTGGGAACCCCGGTAGATTTTACCTACTTACCGCCCTTAAATAAAACACTGTGTTTTAAATTACTGCCTTCAAATTTAAATTCATGTAGTGTGTGTGAAATTTGAAATTTGTAGGATTAGCAGCTACATGTGTATTATAGTAAATGATTACTTTGCACTCAGTGAATGTAAAGCTAAAAACGGTGGAATGAAGAAAAGAATTTCGGAAACTTTTGCTCTCTCTTCTTGAGATATTACCTTGTAAACAAACACATATGTACAGACGGTATCTTTCTATTTCCACATAAATGTGTGGAATACATCTAGTGTGATAAATGACGTTACTGGCTCTTTTACAGTTTGCGGTATTCTTTTCAGGGGGGAGTATGTGTGCGTAAGTATGTATATATTGTGTATATGTGGTGGTGAATACGCGTCTGTCTGTCTGTCTGTCTATATGTATGTATGTATGTGTGTGTGTGTGTGTGTGTGTGTGCATGTGTGTGTGCGTGCGTGCGTATGCATGCATGCATGCATTCATGCATGCATGTATGCATGCATGCATGTATGCATGCATGCATGTATGTATGTATGCATGTATGTATGTATGCATGTACATTGTATGTATGTATGTATGTATGTATGTATGTATGTATGTATCATTATGTATGCATGTATGATTTCCCATGTCAGAGAGACAGAACCAGAGAAAGATTGACTTAAACATTCTTATTCACACATACTTTTGCATATATTTCTAAGGCCCTCTACTGTGAGCACTTCTCCCAAACAGCAAGCCCATCTTGGTATCATACATGTAATATTCATTTCAATGATAATGCTGCAAATATGTCACTTAATGTGTGAAAGGCAAATATAGAGTTTTATGAAATAGATAAAAAGTTAATCTATTTTTAATACATCAATTTGTATCTACAATGCTTTGATGACAATGTGTGTAAATAGCAATAATAGCATACTAGTCGAATTGTAAATCAACATTCTGTATATCAACACATCAACGTTTACATTCTGTTGATAGTTATTCTATGCCGATAGTCATACCATAAGATTTACAGAGTGACAGCTAATTTCAACTCTAGCTCTCTAGGGACTGTTAACACCTCATAATAGTAAGTACATGTAATTAACTGTTTTGCTGACTAACTCCTTGTTGCCCCCACAAAACAATTCATAGAGAGATCAGATACTTTAATAACACAATGTAATTATCTAATGAATAGAGCTATTCCAAATATGTATACAGTTTGTGTCATTCCTCAGGTAGGCCACGGTTTCTACACTAAATTAATGTCACTATGTTTACTTGATTAGTCAAAGTATTTAGCAGGTGTTCTTGGATGTAACCATGGCAACAACTTACTCGCATCCAGTGGATCGCGTGACATGGTTTGAATTGCAAGGTGAAGATGATATTGTGTGCCTATATACCATTGTATATAACCTTCATCAAGTTCAATAAATTCTTATTGTCTGTTTTTTTTTGTACCTGTATGTGTTATTGACTGAAATGCTGTCTGTGTTGTCTTTTTTTAATGAAGTATATTTGTTTTAACGGACATTACAAATGTAGACTTTGTACAGCCTCCAAAGGTGTTGCTATATTACAATGGGTTCTATCTGTACATGTGTGTTTGCCCGCATTCATATTTATTCATTTCTCTGGCATGCAATCCATTTCATCCAAGACCTGGCACAAAGGTGACATATTATTTGGGACAAATGTGTGTCACTATGTTTTGCGATATACAAATTTGACAGCGTCTGCCATATTTGGAGTTAAAAGTCAATATTTACAGCATGACACAGTAATGCATAGAGATTTCTCCTAATATTATCACTCAGGGGCAAGCCTTGTTTTCATACATTTTCCATTTCACATGACATACATTTAGACCATCATAGGGTTGTCAATGAGTTGTTGGTGGCCGAGTGGTTAGCTCAAACGCCCGTTACCTCTACAGCCTGGGTTCAAACCCACCAAGCATTGGCTGGGTTTGATTAAAATTTAACCTTGTCTGTATGTAAGAAGGGTGATGCTCAGTTTGACCCTGCCAAACAACGCAGGTTTTCCAAAGGTGCTCCAGTTTCCTCCTGTTTCTTCAACACTAGAGCACTAGGGTGCTGCTCCTGTGGCGACCATTCAATAAATTTCCAAATTATTTGGATGAATAAAGATTATAAGATCAAATACCCAAATCAAGCCATTTCTTGTATCTTGTAGTATTTAGGAGGGGTGTTCTACCAAGACTTGTTATATTCATAACTCAGTAAAAGTAGCTGTAAGACAAAATCTACAAGTATATTTTAATCCTCTACCAGGAGTGTATTTGTTTGTACATAAAAAACTACAAGGTGGGGGGGGGGGGGGATTAACGTGTGAGATTGTGACATTTATTTGAAGATAATGTGTGACTAAACAAATCCATTTGAATTTTTATGAATTTATAAAGAAAGATTCTAAATGAGACTTGTTGATAAAGTATCTTTGCGAAGTTTATGGAAACCCAGTGACAGAAAAAAAAGGGAAATCTAACAAAATTTGTTACCACTCGTAATAAAAAACATTAATGGGAAATTAGGTTGCGGTGAGACAAAGAACTTCATCTCTGACAATTTTTTATCAAAATTGATTTGCGACTTGTTTGTATTTTCAGTTGTGTTTGAAGACATATCCATAAAAAGAAACCATGCATAAAAACAAGAAATACAACGAAAGAGAGAAAATGAAATAAAGTGTCATTTTGAAATTTCCTTGAATTTATGGGGCTTTGTGTAGATTGACATTTAGGTGTCTCTCTAGTCATTGAGTTGTTTCAAAGCAGGCCGATATGGTGATTTATAGAATGTAATTTTAATTCCTCACAATGGCTGTTGAAATAAGATAGAACACTAATGAGATGTGTTGAATCAATTTAATTATATTTAGAGGCCTGCTCTGCCTAATTTATCACTTTTCAAAGGGCGTTAGATAATTAGCCGAGTTTTTTCAAAGACATCTTTAGAAGTGAAGAGCATACTACACATATGTGCTTTCATTCATTTTTGAAATTAATGAAATAGTCATCGTGTTCCATCAACTTGTTATAATTCATTGAAACGCTCATCATGATAAGGTGAACTGTGTGGGTAGCTGCGATAAAAGTTATTGGCAGAAAGATAATGGCATTTTATACTGAGTATTATTATCATTATTGTTTAACAAATGAATTGTACAGGTGGTTTTACCACATGATAAGGTCCGAAATTAAAAGTACTGTGAGCTATGTGAGGTCCTTAATATTAATGTTGTATTGCTGGTTGTACCGCTGATGGGGCTCAAGTACTGCTGGTTGTACCACATAATGTCGTTCTAGTATTGCTGGTAGTACCACATGATGTGGTTCTAGTACTGCTGGTTGTACCACATGATGGGTTTTCTAGTACTGCTGGTTGTACCACATGATATGGTTCAAGTACTACTGGTTGTACCACTGATGGGGCTCAAGTACTGCAGGTTGTACCACATGATGTGGTATTAGTACTGTTGGTTGTACCACATAATGTCGTTCTAGTATTGCTGGTAGTACCACATGGTGTGGTGCTAGTAGTGCTGGTTGTATCACATGATATGGTTCTAGTACTACTGGTTGTGCCACATGGTGTGGTTCATACACTATTGTTTGTCAAATAGGTCCTGGTTGACAATACCATCACTTTTCTAAGGTTAATAGTAATACTGCATTCTGTCAGTACAATGCTGTCAATACCCTAATACATATTACGGATGCCAATAATGACTTTTCATGCTTCTGTTTATTTTGTACATTCAAATGTCTGCAGTTCACTTACAATACTAGAAAGCACTAGTGTGAGTAAGGACTTTCAGAACTGCATATTAAAAAAAAGGGAAAAATGATTAATTTTGCATAGTTTTCTATACATTCAACCATTATTTAAAAAGGAAGTGGAAATGTTTACCTGGGTACATTTTGCTTCAAGAAAAATTAGGAACGTACAAATGTACCTAGTATCTGTAGTACAAAATTGACTGGCATGTACAACCATGTTTGTCATTTCAGCTGACATTTTTCAAGGAAAATAAATCATAGATAATGCTACAATAAACTTGTAGATCATTATTTGTTGGCAGTGTGTTTGTAAATGTCTGCCATTTTGAGACAGACACTGCAGACAAAGTCAATGAAAGGCAGACAAAGAAATACTGCATAATTTAATAAGTGGCTTTGATTTAAACTTTTTATTGACTAGACTCATGTTGCCACCAACATGGAACTTTGTTGACATGAAAATATATGATGTAGTGTCTGCGAAAAGGTCGGCAGGTCAAATTTCCACTGTCTGGCGGCTTCTTCAATCTTGAATGTTCTACTGTACATACAGTATTTAGAATGATGTTCAGGGTATATTAAGTAGTACAGACTCTGAAGAAGGTGAGAGGTTATTGCGTTAAGGCACTGCAAATCACTAAAAGTCTGAAGTCAGCATTTTTGTAAGAGAAGTGAGCTTATGACTGATCTTTAACACTAATATATGAAATTTGGAATGGCCTGCCTATCATTAAAGGAAAATGCAATTTTGTAAACCTAGAAATTTATAAAACTTGAGAAAAACTCTTCTAATCCATCTGTTAATCCTGTAAAAGGGGAACATTGTATACTTTTACAGATATGTAGGTGTCATACAATATTTTATGATCATTTCTGAACTTTTGTTCTTAAGTTTTAAGGAAATAAACTTTTGAAAGTACCGAGTGAAGTTCATAAATTGAATGTGAGAATAGAATTTTATTGAATCCAAAAAAGGGTTGAATTTGGCATAGGCTTTCAAATCAGATAATTAATTATTAGTAATTGTAAGTCTCCATAATCTAAGCCAGTGAATATTTTCACTATTTCTGCATTTTTTTGTGACTATATCTGAGTGGACATAGAAATAGTCAGTCCATGATGAAATCAGCTGACTAACGCCAGTAGACAGCTGATTTCATATCGCAATCAATATATCTTCTTTGCAGTGGTCAGTGCCAGTCGATAACACATGTCTTAGCGTATTTGGCTCCAATCAATATCAAAGTGACTGCAACGATGGAACCTGGTCAAGACATGAATAGTGAGGGGAGGACTGAAAGACAGGCTTAATTCCATTGATTTTTCACCTCTCCCAGTATTGATCCCGCCTTTTGTTCCCATTCCCTGTTTCTTATCAAGAACTTAGTCCCGCCTATGAAAAGAACTAGTAGATTCATCAACAGGTTTTTGTCTTCGTATTATCTTTCCAATGACATCTCTTCTTACTTATGTTTTGTCTTTGTGTTTCTTTTCTAGGGAGCAGCAATTTTTAATTCGGCCTTCGGCAGTTTCTTGGTAAATAAAAAAAAAGTACTATATCTTGAGTTGGACATTTTTGATCCTGTGTTGTATTGATGTATATGACCATGTTTGCAAATAAAGGGGAGTTGAAAACAATGTTATTTAACAACAGTGCGTAGGTTAACAGACCTTGTCTAAGCTATATCATACATATTTGATTTATTTCTCACATCATTTATACATGTCATCTCTTTGTTATGATTTGTCTGATAGCATACCATGCTTTGTCGCCTCAAACCATGTGTTGAGTTTCTGCCAAGAGGGAACGAATTTTAATTTTGTGATTTTTTTTGTTTCCATCTTTTTTTGTTTTTTCCAGGGTATAATTGTGACTCCTCTGTTGTTGCTTCTCCTGGTAAGTATAAAATCAATAAGATAAAAAAAGAACTGCAAAGTGTGATGTAACACTCTAGGTTTGTTAATTACGCACTCTTTAAATAAGTCGGAGAATTATTTTCTGTTTTGGTGAAAATGGTTGTAACAAGATAAAAATTTATTCTGATAAAATGTCTTTGCACTTGAAAGTGTTAATAGTAGGCCAGGTCCATTTGTCATATTTGACCCCCAAAAAATGAAATTAGGATATTGCTAAGTGTTTTGCACTTTAATGTGATTGCCATTTAGTAATTAGATGAAGTATATATTTTGTATTTTTGAATGTTTGTCAAAGAGTGGAAATTTATGATGCGTCAACGGTTCAATTGGAAATATTCACTTATGGTATCACCACTGCATTCCTATTCAACTGGGTGATCAAAAAATCCACTAATTTCAAAATTATCAATATAAATGATTCATGAGATGATATATTTAACTTTTAGTTGTATGTGCAACAAATTACTTGTTTAATAAGGCTAATTGCAATAGATACAGTTTACATGCTTGATGACCTTTTTTTGTCTCTCAGCTCATTTGCATATCGTTAGGTGCAAATAGTCGACGTATTGAAATGTGCAGTCTCTCATTTTGTATGAGCAGTAAAATTTTTGTGTTTTTTTTCTTTTGGGCAGTTTTAATTATCGTACAAAATACTAACAGCTGTTGCTTTGACAACATACCCTATATGAATCACCAACATTTCTACTCCTTTCTACAACAAATCTAGCCAAAACATGTCCAGAGTATAAACTATAAAACAAAGTCAATCTGCGAGGTTCGACATCAAAATTACAATGTCCACCCACGCTGGAAAATTTGTCGGTTTATCTACCACAAAATATGTAAAACTGTCAAAGAAATGTAATGGGAAAGGTGCTATATTATGCATTGAGTAGCCACACAGGGACACTTCTTTGAACTTTGTAAAGAAAATGAACCTCACCAATTGTTGGCCAAATAGTTTGTTATGCAATCTTACTTATAATCTATGTATGTCATTTTGAGGAATTGTAAATTATTACAAAAATTATTTCTTTAATTGTGGTAATGGTTGATGCAGTTTTCATATGTTCATATAATATCAAATATATTCCTGCAAGTCTGATCATGGTGACTGACTACCTGTTGTCTATCATAGTGAAGTGCTGTATAGTACAGCGCCCTCTAGAGTTTGGAAAACAGTAAACAAAAACTTTCATCACACAGTTAATTTGCAATGAAGTAGCGCCCTCAGACAGCTAGAAGGATGGAATGTGTTCTGTCTGATTTGTCAACATGTGATTTCTGGTGACTTTCTTTACAGCGATGTGTAATTACAAGTAGAAGTAAAAAGAATAAAGTTGAATTTTACATGTGTTCTACTCTAATAAATAATGGCATTATCCATCACCAGAAGTTATATCTCAGTTTCACGGGTTTATGAAGGGGGCAATCATTGCAGACTCAGGATTATTTACAAAAGGTGTGATAATGGTTTGGCTGGTAGAGCCATTCAGGTAACATGCCTAAAACTAAACTAATGATCTTCTGTAATCTCGATGTCTTCACAAAGTCAGTTTGCTGTCAGTGGTTTTCGAGTTGCCCCCGTCAAAGTCTTGAATAGATTCCCAGGTTTATTTTTACAGCGATTCTTCACTAAAATTATGTTACAAAGTGTACGAAATCTATGTAAATTTTACCTGCTTTGTATCCTCTGTTTTTGGGTTTCTAAACCTTATCAAAAATAGGTCTATAAAAGACAAAAATCTTCGTAGTAGTAAATGTAGACAACTATTTTGTATCACATATAAGTCTATAATCGTGTATTTAATATCTTTTGTATTGTTGTAGCTTGGTACATCATCAACGGTGCCGTTTTCATCAATCTTTGGTCAGCTATCTGTAACAGTGGTTGTTCCACTTATAGTGGGTCAGGTATGGTTAGTCATTCATTTTAATTAAAGTTCATCATATAGGAGTATTTTAATTTCTAGCATTTTGACTGTGATTGTACGATATCAGTTTTTTATCATTTTAGATAGAACCATTATTCATGTAAAGGTACAAAAAAGATATTGGAAAATTTGCAATGATTTTTTTTTTTTAAATGTATTCTGATTTTGAACATAATGTGAAGTGTGTCTCTCAGTTGTACTGTGATAAATTTGATTCTAACCATCACTCTTCTGTCATTGGACATTGATTTGATGAAATGATGGTACAGTCACTTTGATTATGACAGAGTAGATAACCAAATGCAATTTATAACCTGTAATAGTGGTACACACATTGTGGGGTATTATACCACATGCAAGCCAAGTTGTACACATTCAAACAGAAAACGCAGGATTTGTACCTAGGTTGTTTTTTGGCACCACAACATCAATGGTTCTGCAGTGCTAGAAATATGAATGAAAACTTTCACGAAAATATAAATCAAAATAACTTTCACAAGTACCATTATTTTTCCCACGTTTTCTTAAAATTTCAGCTGACATAGATATAATGATATTAGTCTCCAATATTTTTCTTAATTCAGCCGGAAAATATTTGCAACATAAATAGTTTTGCGATATACATTGAATCACTGACTTCTTGCGACAAGGCCCCTTATGTCAACTGTATTTTCCGCGGCTTAACGAAGAAAGATATCGGGGAACAATATCTAATTTCATCCTTGGTGTCAGTCGATCCATACTTGAAGAAATAATACTTATTTTATGTTTTGATACTTTATTTATGGTTGACTGGTAAATCAGATAACACCACTCCTGTGATATTCCGTCATATGGTCTTCTTGGAGAATGAGAAAAAAAGAAACATACACAGAATTTTAACAATGTTATCAGATATTGCTAATTATTTAGTATTTTGTGACTGCAAGTAAAGATATCACTTTTGTTGTGTGTATACATATTTTATTGTTGCAACGACGGATTGTGACAATACTTGTAATCTGTCTTTAGTTATAAAATGTGTATAACACTTTCATCCCAAAAGGCAAAATGAAATGTAATGTAGGAGACCTGTGAAAAATTTACATGAACTGCTTCATCCCCCTGTGAAATTGTCTACTTACACTAAGATACCCATTCTATCTAATCCTTCTGAGTAAAATAATATTTGCAATCCAGAGGGTTTTGAGAGTAGATAGTCTCAAAAAAAAAAGAAGACGTCCTGAAGAATTTACGGATTATAATTTTTATTATATTATGTCGAGAGGGAAGGTCACACTTACAAGACTTTATTATAAAGTGAAGTTGTTCATTATATGCAGTGAGAGAAAGTTATGAAAAGTAAACCTGTTTCCTTCCTTTGGGGGAAGAGATGTAATGTAGGCCGAGGTGTGAAAAGTTTTCATAAGCCGATGTCTGTGTGGAATTATTCAATTTTGTAGTAATAACCAGCTTAAGAGCCCATCTTTTCATCTACCATCTTGAAATTTACCAAGTTATTCATAAGATGTTCTTGACAAATGTTATTTTGTGGCCAGCTTTGAATCTCTATTTCTACTTGACTTTCTCACTTAGATTTTAATAGTTGAGTCAAAATCTATCGTTTTTACTTTGTTTGACCATGGTCCCTGGTTTAATAAAATGCATTGTACCTCTGTGTTTTTTACTCCTCTTTTCCTGTAGGTCGTGAGAAGATATATAAAAGATTGGCTTGAAAGAACCAAACCACCATTTGGTCAAATTGGAAGTGGTGTTTTATTACTCATAATCTACACAACGTTTTGTGATACTTTTTCTAATGAAAATTTGCATATAGATCACTTCAGTTTACTCTCGGTGACATGTATAGGTTGGTACTTGTTTCATTTCTATGTTAAAATCATGGGTGTTGACTCCATGATGTTCTTTGATTTGGTGCTATTTGCATGTTGTATTTAAGCAGCCATATTGCATGGTATGATTTCTATCTCGTCTGATGTTAGGAAAAAATCTACTCGTGAACACCATAATGGTATAGTGAACAGCGCCCTCTATGTTACATTATTTGAAACTTGTTTTTCACAAATATGCTTACAAACACAATTTTATCACTTAAAAACATCTTATTTTCTTTTCTTTCTTTTTTTTCCAGTTATCCTTCTTCAGATGGCTCTACTGCTTTTAACATTTGCTCTTTCACAGTTAAATTTTCTGGGCTACAGTCCTGCAGACGTAGTTGCTATTATGTTTTGTTCAACACATAAATCACTTACACTGGGTAGGTATACAGATTTTATGAAGCCCTTCAAGCTGCACTGAAATTAATAC
The DNA here is from genome assembly GCF_964340395.1 of Glandiceps talaboti. Taxonomy (NCBI): domain Eukaryota; kingdom Metazoa; phylum Hemichordata; class Enteropneusta; family Spengelidae; genus Glandiceps; species Glandiceps talaboti. The sequence continues at coordinate 16,991,527 of NC_135556.1, read as the reverse complement.
ATAGACGATCTACATGCATAGCGTGAACCCCAGTCTTTTGATGATATTCAACTTTCAACATCAGTAGAAAAAGCTATTTCAGTTTTCACTCTCTTTCTTTGATATGCAAGGGAACATTTGCAGAAATGTATTTTTGTTTATGTAAGGTGGTACTGCAGTCATGTTTTCTGGTGTTAGATTTACTTTAGCTGAATATCCTCAAGACCTTTTTCCGCAGAAATTAGTCCCACTTAAAATTGTCATATTTCTATATTCAGTCGTTTAGGAAAGTGTCAACAGTTGCGCTTAAATGTGGCAGGCCGACTGGATGAGTTATTTACAAGATGTATCTACCTATTAATTAACCCGTGCAGTGTCCACCAATTAAAGTGTGCCTGACACGTCCTAAATTGCCATTCCACCAAATTTTTCAAGCACCGAAATAAATGCAACTACAGTAACTTGATAACGTAAATTCAGTTTCTGGAGTACATCACCTTCTGACAAAAAAACAACTTAAAAAGCTTGAGAAACTGACTTTGTTATCTTTCTGTTCTTGCTGAAGGATATATCATGATCTATTGATCAAAGTCCGTCAGCATCCCACAAATGTATAAATTGTGAATAAACTGACTAATACAGTCTGTGTATACAGAGTCCCATCAATGACTAGTAGAGAGGTGATTGAGCTAATTAGTACAATTTAACCTTTTCAAGTAAATGTATGGTTAATTTTTCAATGACCAAAATTTATCAAAAAGCTGCAAAATGTTGCTAGGGCCTTAACGTGCTTTCACTAATACTTAATTCAAGATATTGATCTCAATTGATCCGATGGTTGAGTTTTACCCCTTCTTGTTTTTACAGGTATACCAATGCTAAAGATTATCTACCATGGTTTTGATCATCTTTCACATATTTCAATACCATTACTGGTCTATCATCCAACACAGATCTTACTGGGTGGATTACTGGTTCCCCTAGTTAGACAGTGGATGGTAGGAGCACAGAAATCCAGGTATGCACTCCATGTTTAATGCCACAGTTTGGGGTTGAGTCAGTCAAGGTGTGCTGCATGCCGTGTATTAATACACCTGTTAGGTGCTTGACACACTTAAATCATCAGTTCGGGTGTTCTCTTAGTGTTTAAAGCCCAATGTTTCAATCCTATGGTCTAAGATTACTACTATCTTATCAGTGGAACCATACAGATTACCTTTTGTTCAGAGCTCTGCCAGACAACCGTTTTTTTTCTTCTTTAAATTTTTAATCCTAATCAGAGATAGGGCTTGGATTCACTTGTATAATATACTCAGCACTGTTATGAGGTTGAAACAATGTAGATGTGCACTCTTCATTAATAAAACGTTTATGGTGCTTGTCAATCACTGTACTCTATGTAAGACTCACAAGGACGTCATGATGACAAGAGATTTATCATGTTGTAACTTGTAAGGCCCATGGATAACAGAAAGTGGCATTGTCAGCAAAATACAAGTACATTGCATAGTATATATTATATAATAATTCATAGTAAAAAAAAGTACAGTGTAGTAAAGGTATTATCATATACAATTTAGTTATAAGCCCATGAATAAGCACATTTTCCATCAACTCTGTATCTGGCCCTGAAAACCTAATGTCTAATCTCAGAAATGGACAGTGTGTGTGTGTGTGTGTGTGTGTGTGTGTGTGTGTGTGTGTGTGTGTGTGTGTGTGTGTGTGTGTGTGTGTGTGTGTGTGTGTGTGTGTGTGTGTGTGTGTGTGTGTGTGTGTGTGTGTGTGTGTGTGTGTGTGTGTGTGTGTCCGTGCGTGCGTGCGTGTGCACGCACGCGTGCATGTGTGTGTGCGTGTGTGTGTGTGTGCACACGTGTGCATGTGTATGTGTGCATGTGCGCACTTGTACATGTAATATGTATGTGTGTGTGTGTGTGTGTGTGTGTGTTTTGTGTGCATGATGTATGCCTGTGTGTGAATGCATGTGTGCTTCAAAACATCACATCCTATGATCTTTGAATTAGATATGTAGAAAGAAAGCTTTGGTATACATCAAGTTACTTAATTTATCACTGCTAAATATGATCATTTCCTGACTTGAAAACACAAAATGAAAAGTAGTAGTTGACACATTACAGATCGTCCACATACATCATGATATAAAAACTCCACTTTTACATTGGGTTTTCACACCCTGTGTGCAAAAAGTGAGGATATTGTACATGTTTGTATTTTGTTAGTGAAGATAGTGAGTTGTACAAATCACCCCCCCCTCCCCAGCCCCACATATTTATTAGATTCTAATCTGATCATGGTGCATCTGTCAATCAGCAATATCATTGCACTTCCTTCTCTGAATATCATTCCTATTTATTGCAATGTTCAACAATTCATACCTGACCAAGACTGACATCCATACTAGTTGAAAGCTTTCAGACTGCTATGAACTTTTTATAATGGTGTTAATAATACATGTAAAGGCTTTAACCGAATAAAGGCTGACAGTCGGAACACAAGAAATATCAAGATCAAAATGTAAGTGGCTTTGTAAGCTGTGTTTGGTTCTAAATGTGAGAGTGGAGGCAGTCTATGATAGCCAAAGGGTCCAGTAAGAAAAAAGACCTTGGCTTCAATCTGTTCTGATAGCTTGAGGTCCAATCCAACATTATATTCCATGTCAGTTAGTATTGAATCATTTATTTTATTGACCAAATCTTTTCGGTTTAAGCTTCTTTACAGAGACACTGTTATTATGGATTAAAAATTCAACAACTAAGAAAGGTCATCAACGTGTTTCTTTTAATCTGTAGAAATGTTTGATTCTAGGTGGATAGCTTTTTTTTAATCCTAAAATGTAACTGTGAGTAATGTACTGTAAAACCTTGATATTTTCACCACTAGTAAATTTTGTGTTTTACAGTTTTCAGCTAGTTCCCAAAGATAAATTTTAACTAATTACAGACTGGTACAATCAGTTCATGTACAAGAGGGCACTTTAGTCACTACCATTTTTATTTTTGCGTTCTTGTCTTCTAGCAAAATAAATGAAAATAACTCTTTTAGCTAAAATGTCCAGGTTTACAGTTTTTTTGGCTTTAAATTATCTAGAATGATAAAGTTTTTTGTGACTTCCTACCAATTTATTTTGATTGGTTGATAATGAGAGAATCTTATCTTGTATTCAATCATAGACAGTGATTACTGCAATTACAATCACTTGGTGAAATCACAAACAAGATTTCTTCCTTGTCTATCTGTGGTGTGAAGTGTATGACTGCACCAATATCTATTAAAGTTGCACTAGCTGCAACAGGAATATTTTTTGAAACTTGTTTTGTTAGATAGAATTGACATACTGGTAATATTATAGTACACCCTGAATACTATTGAATCACCTGTTGGTTAACATACCGGTATCTATGTGGCTGTACACATTATATAATGTAATATATCCAATGAAATTGATTTTTTTGGTCTACACCCTAAAATCAGCACCTCACTGTAATCACAAAGTCTACCTGTAGCTGTTCTGCATATAGATGATATCGACCACTACACACTGACTAATTATTGGTATTTTAAAAAGTTTGTTTATTGAGCTTGTGTGACATTGTGGAATCATCCCTAAAGAAGTAAAATAAGTTGACAGTAAAATACATATACACTCTGTGTGTACATTTTCATCGACTCCCGGGTGTATAATGGAATAAATATTTGTAAATACTCGGGCACATGTTTTATTTCTTTCTTGTCTCAATTTCTGCTATCTGTGTATTCTGCTATTTTGTTTGTGAATAAATTATTAAAAACAAGAACTTTTACCTTTTCTGCTGTCTTTTCTTCTATATTAGTCTTTTTCTATTTCTTGATTCAAATATTGTCTAAAGGACGATTTATGGTCACAAACTTTGGACCAAATGTTCATACTGATATGTATACATGAAATAGACCAAGACTGGAAAGTGTGGAAATGCAGTATGTTTGTATCGGATGGCAAACAGTGTGATGCAGTCAATTGTAAATGTGTAGCAGTGTGGAAATGCAGTATGTTTGTATCGGATGGCAAACAGTGTGATGCAGTCAATTGTAAATGTGTAGCAGTGTGGAGATGTAGTATGTTTGTATTGGATGGCAAACAGTGTGGTGCAGTCAATGTGTAGCAGTGTGTCTTCTGTAATATGGGTTTGATCATCGCCATAAACCGCAGCCTCTTTTACGACGCCATTCAAGACACGTCGCCAATATTTATTTCTTATTTCGCAGTTTTGCGGAAGAAATAACGGCTCTGATTTGCGAGAATGGTTTGGATTAAATGGTAATTGGTATAAAATCTTTGTGTGCACAGTATATATGAAAACTCAGAAATAGTTTAAATGTGGAAAAATAACAATGTGTACTAACTCTATTATCGATTCAGAGTTTTTTCATTTCTTCAAAGTCTTTTATGTTCATTGAATTTTAAACCACTAGTGGGGAGTTTTGGGAAATTAATTTTTTACGCGTGGAAAAGACTAGAAAAATGAAATGTATGATATGATGAGTCACAAAATGTTATAAATTAACATTACTGATATGTGAACTCTCTATTGTGAGAAGTCAAATATACTAAAAAATATTCCTGGAAAATGACATTAGTTGACCTGAAAATTCCTTGAAAATCTGAGAAGCTTAGTGACTTGCAGGAACTTGATAGTTATAACCTTCTATGGTTATTGTTTGAAGATGCACAAACTATCTGGAGCACTTTGGGGGCTGTATCTTTGCATAAAATGAATTATTTTACATACTGCTATTGTGCATCATTGAAGTAACTGTGTGTGTATGTGGGGTTGTGAGGTGTGTGTGTGTGTGTGTGTGTGTGTGTGTGTGTGCCACTGTGTGTGTGTGCCACTGAGTGTGTGTGTGTGTGTGTGTATACATTATGTGATGGAAGCAATGTGATGAAAGTGATATCTGATGTACACCAAAATTATTTTCACCAAAAGTGAATCAAATGACTTCAAGATGTCAGAGAGTATAACAAATTATTCTGGAACTGCCCCCACCCCCACTTACACATTTTACAGCTAAGTGTTATATTAATGTTATAATGTTGTGTGATAATATGAACAATGATATGCACTTCCACAAGACAATTTAGCACTTTGATGCAGTAGAGCAAATTAACAGAATAATATTGGCATGGTGAAAACTTACCCATTGCATTATGCATAAGATAGTTGTGAACAGGGTGGTAGTAACCCATAGCAACAGTGACAGTTATCCCTGAGTCAATCTCGATTGTAAAATGCAATATTGCTTAAGGTGGTTGTTTATAAGGTGGTAGTAACCCATAGCAACAGTGAAAACACCTTGTTGTCTCTTACCTCAATCTAGATTACTCTTTTACTATTTGTAAATTTTTTCAACAATGTATACTCTCTATATAAGTTTTATCACTTTTTTGTATAAAAGTTAGTTTTCCTCATATCCTAAAGTCACACAGTATAATCTTAATTCCATGGTAACTATATTGACACCACACACTGACTGACTGATACAACCATGTTCTCATACTTCTAGATCTAAAACACAGTAAAAAATTGTACATTGCATACTAATACAAAAATAGTCTTGCTTGGTTTACTCATAGACCCTACACGAGTAGAGTCTATGGTTTACTAAGCTTGTAAAAAGAAAAGAAACATCATCTCAAGTCCATATCTATACAACTTATCCAAAACTTGACTTCATTATCATAGATGATATGTTTTCAATATTTTCATATTTGTTATTTTTTCATTTCATCATATTGAGCTAAATCACAATCTATATTTTTTGTTGTTCTTCTCTTTACTTATTTTCTCTGCAGTGGTATAGTCTAGTTTACTGCTGGGTCCTATTTGACCAGTCTTCTGCTTACAAACATGGGAAGGTATGGTAGCGGTGTGTGTATTTATACCCTTTTTTTTACCTAATTCCTGTATAGTACATCAACCCACATGAAGAAAACAATAGGGGTGTACCAAAAGTCATGGAAATTTAGGGGTGAAACTTAAAATATCCCTTACCGTATCCTAAATGCTTAAAATAGCAAAAAAAAAAAAGACTATCTTCTTTCAAGTTATTGCATTTACAGGTACAAAATGGAGCATAACTTTCGCAGCATCACTGACTAAAATATTGTCTAATTCTGCTTTGCCTAACTCAGCTTATTTTACACGCATCTTGCCTAACTAAACTCAGCTTTGCCTAACTTTTTGTGATTTATGCATGTAGCAGTGTGCATTGATGTGATTTACAAAACATGTGAAATTAACCATGATATACGTCACTTTGCAACTTACATTCTAACCAACATTTTACATCTTTATCATATAACTTTCTCTGGCAATGTTTACAGCAGCACTGTATGTTGATTTTCTTCAAAAGCAGCCACAAGTAAAATAAAGTATTGCATCTTTCCCACACAAAGTCATGGATGTCTTAAAGTTTCTTATTGTTCCAATATTGGTAAATTGTATTGAAAAAACTTTTGTTATGACAGCAATCTCTGCAACCACGACATAGTAGCATGTAATGTTGATTTTCTTTGAAAGCAGCTACAAGTTCAAATAAAGTATTGTGTCTTTCCTAAGGCTTGGATATAATTTTACAGTGGATTCTTAGTCATTCACTATATGAATTTTTAAAAACCTTCTGTTACGAAAACAATTTTTACAATCACAATATAGTTTTCATGGCTTTCTGATGTGTTTTTTTTTTCCAAGATCTACGAACCAAATCATAACGATTTGTGATTGGTAACTTGATTTATTTATTTACAGCCCAAATGGTCCAATAATGGCTAATGGTGTTGTTGATGCTGTTACTACTGGTGACGTGTAATGACTATATTGAACATACTTTATGTTTGCCATTTATATTTTCTTGGTTTATAGAAGTAATTTTATTCCAGCAAGTTTTCTTTGTGTGACCTATTTTAGAAGTCAAATGTAGGCTAAGGGGCGATCGCACAATGTCGCACAAGCTCAATAACAAACTTTGCTAGGACAAAACCCCTCTCCCTAAACTAACGATCACAAGAGCGACATCGACTCGTTTATATATGATGTAAACTATGGTGGATATTGTAGCAGTCACACCACTATGATCGATGCAATGTAAAAACTTTCACATTAAAATACTACCTGAAATCTAGCTCTGTATATCATATTAGCAGTAAATATTCATCAACTTTAATATCAACATCTCAGTAGTAAATACAGAACCTGTTATCATTGAAAGTGTGAAAGTTTTCAAAATTTGGTTAGAAGTGCAAAAATGAAGTTCAGCGATTCACATTGATACCAGACCCCCCCTCCTCCATTAAATGAACAAAGACCGTTTATTGAGCTTTTATGACATTGTGCAGTCATTTCTAATGGAAATCAGCCCAAAGACTTACCATGATCTTACTCTCTTTACAATCTCTAGTAAGACCATGACAATTTCCGGGGCTAAGCGGAAAGACAACACCTTGATTTTAGATTTTAAAACTCAAATATTTATAATGTATGTAGAATTATTTCTTTTAAAAATCTTTTAAGTATTTCTGTCACAAACTGATCAGGAGGTTTTTGAATGTGATTAGTAACTTTTATGCATTTTTTCCATCCCCTCTCTGTGTACTCAATGGATTAGATAAGTATGTATTGTAGCGTTTCATTTGTATAGTATTTATTTTAACAAATTTGGTGTCTCAAAATGTTTGCCATTTGGCAAAGGAATTCTATAATTTGAATAGATGCCTGATTTTACTGAGGGCATCTACAACTGGTGAAGTGGTGCTATAAAGAAAATGAGGCTGTTTCACAGTATTAGTGGAAATTCTACTTAAATTTTTTTTTATCTTTGGTAATTTATCGGTTGCACTGGTCAACAAAATCTACAAATTCAGGGAGATTTGATTATTCTGTATTTTACTCCTACAGTAATACATGTATATTCACTGTTCACAGGGTTTACACACTTTGTAATAAAAAAGTTTTGGTATTTAAAATCAATCCTGAAAACTCCAGGGAAAATTTGAGTAACTGTCCAAAATGTAATGAACTATAAAATGACAACATGTCACAGTCGTAACTAGTAAACGTTGTGTTAACAATCTGAAGGTGAGATTCAATACCAAATAATATCAAGCAGATGATATTTGTTTTATATAATTAATTACTTGAAAATGGCTTAAAAAATGTATATTAAAGATTATGGACCCGAGATATATCTTTGGTTGCTTAATGAAAAAATGTGGCTGTAGTAACCAGTGCAGGTTATTAAAAGGAAGTGCAATAGAGTTGTAAATGTAAAAGATCATATTCATAATATAAAAGGTATTACAGCTTTAATAATCTGTTTTCACAGTGCTACTGATGATACTTTTTGATGACAGGATTTGAAGTTTTAGGCACTTTAATCATGTTGAAGATTTTTTTTAAATTGGTATAAAGTCCATCATTTTATGTAATTTGATTTTAATGTCATGTAAGCATTTATAAATGGCCATAAGTCCTATCAAAAGAGTTCAGTTTTAATAGTTGATAATGTAAAAGAAAAATGAACAGAGAATGAAAAAATAGATTACGCATGTGTAAATAGAATGATTTGAAGTTCAGCTAAATTTTTGTGGGCGAAATTAACAATACAAACAGGTCAAGCCATGGAATACACTGTGTGTTTCAGTTTTAACTTTTATAAGACAAACTTGAATATGCTCAGGACAAATGTCAAATTATCAAATTTTTCTTTTCAGTGAAAAGGGTTTTCAAATAATTTTGTGTATGTTTAAATTTTGATATAGAATATTGCAGTCTTTTCTCTTACTATGACTGCAGCATGGTAACACTTGTAAAACACTTACTGATTGAATGATTTCACTGGCATGTAATAGTTTGAGATTGTTAAAGCCAATCAGCAAACGTGTTGTATATTTTACAGTACAGGGGTAGTTTCTCACTTTTGCAGCATGGTGATATTACCGAGAAACCTACTTGCATGCATTTTGTCCATAACTTTCACATTCATTCCAAGTCTAGCGTTTTCTATGAATGGTAAAACTAACATCTCTAGAACATATATAGCACAATGCTTTTCACAATTTAGTTAATTTGCATGAGGTCAAAGGTTAAAAGAGTGCATTAAAGGGTCAAGGTTATGACTGCATTGATAATATATTTGACGGACTGATTCTAGTATATGAGAAAAGTAATTTTCAACAAGTTGGGTATATTTGAACTGGAGTGGTGCTCTATGTAGCTCTTTGTAGAATGCCATCACTGATTGGAAAGTGGTTGTTGCCATGGCCATGCACTGTTGTTAACTCATCTATAGAAGACAGCCCAAGAAATGTTACTTCCAATCTGAACATGATAAAAATAAGATGTATGTGGTGTATAAAATGTCAATGTGAAGTCTGTTCACGTTGTAGCATTCATTGGTTTTTACTAAGGTTTACATCAGTAACCACATGTGCACTGGTAATAAGGGATTGGAACGGGAAGGGGTAAAACATGCTCACATTTCCATACCCAAGGTATCGTCTTTTGGTTAAGTATTAAATCCAAGTACAAAAGTTAGGAAATCACATCTACCTACCTGCTGCTCATTTAAAAAAACAACACTAAATGCATAGAAAGTAAAGCAGTTTGTGTTTGCATTCTGTGATGAAAAACTTCAATTTTTATAGTTTCTTGGTAAATTCAAATTGGATCGTAGCCTTCCCATTTCATTCTAAGAATTCAGATTCAATCATTGCAGGTCACAATCCACTGTTATTTTGGTGATGTATTATGTGGTGAAACATCAATATTAAATACTAGTATTGGAATATTCTATCCAGTCACAACTTTTGTGATAGCTTTGTATATTGTATTCACTTTCTTTGTCACTGTGAAAAAAAATGTACAGTTGGTTTATTTTGAATATTTGTACTGCAAATGTAAATGGAATGTTTTCCTTCTTACAATTGTCATCATTTGGAATGGTTAAAAGTACATGTACTGTTTTTATAGGAATATAAGTTGTAAATAAAGGAAGGTAATAAACGGTTGATTTTTTTCTGTGTATTTACTCAAACATCAACGAATGGCATGGAAGATTTATTGTTGAGGGCGCTCTTCAAGATGATGATGATGATGATGACTTTTGGTCTGTGGTAACAAATGTATTGAGTTGCATGGAGTGTGTACTACAGTAAAGTCGAACAAATGCTTGTTTTTTCCTTTGATAAGAGCACAGATGACATGACCTAGATAAATTTAAATACCAGTATGCTGGTATTTTCACGATTGTTTTAATAAACCTGGTAAAAAAAATATGAACAAAGAACATGAACTGTAAAGTGTAGCCACTATTCAGTAATTATATAATTTAAGGGATGGACCTAAAATATTTTGTTTCCCTAAAGTTAAATTGTTGACAATTTTATAAAACTTGTTCTACTTAATTTGCAAGTAAATAGAGTGTGACAGAACAATCAAAGTGAGCCAACAAATAAAACTCGACGATACCCTTAATAATATTCCTATAGTGGTGAAGAACAGAAAAAGGAAAGCAACATGTAATGCACCTGTGGGGGCGCTGTTGTAAACACTATCAATGTATCTTAGGGACCGGACAGAATTTACGGCAGGGGGGGGGGGGGGGCTGGGGAGAAATTGGGGGGGCCATGAAAAAAATGGGAGGCTTGAAGGGGGGGCCATGAAAATTCCCATGGTTTGAAAGGGGGGGCCACGAAATATTTTGTCATTGAAAAAAATTAATATGTTAGAAAATTTAGCATTGCATGAGATAGCACTTGATATCGCCTTTAATATTGAATGTCTACACTTTCATTTATGTATTAAAATGGAAGTGTGTACGTTTGTATGTACCTATTTAGTGAAGCATAAAAACACTACTCAAGATTAATTTGATACACCCTGAATTACACTTATATACTCCAAGTTGTTCACACACACACACTTACACACTTACACACACACATATGTATACATACATACATACATACATACATACATACATACATACATACATACATTTTAGCACTGTGGAAACAGGTTCAGTGTGTAATTACCATCAAGGATACATATATATATATATATATATGGTAATATACTAGCATAGGACCTGTAATTTATGTGTTTAAAAAGTGACCTTTTGGTGAAAAATGTAAATACAAAAACGTCTGGCCAGATTAATTTAGATAGGTGTTTTATTTCTTTCCTTGACACTATTCTTGAGTTTCACTCTCAGACTCACTAGAGTCTGAAGATGTGAGGCAAGACTTGTCTTTCTTTCTATCTAAAACCAGTGAAATTAAACTATTTCCCTCCTCAGCATCATCAAATGCATCTATCTGTACTAAATATTGTAAAGCATTTAGATGTCTGCGTGGTGTTAAGTGTTTTTTCATCAGTGACTTTGCACTAACTTTGGTAGTTGCCTTCTGGCCGTATTTTCCTACAACTTTATCCACAAGTTGCTCACTAAAAACAGTTAACAACAGTCTTTTTGCTTGACTAATTGTTCTTTTCTCTTTCCTTCTTCTTACTTTTCTTTTATTTTCCTTCTTTCTCCTTGTCTTCCTGTGTCGTTCGCTAACAACAACTTCATTCTGTGGGAATCTTCTTGCAATGATGTCACTTGTATGAGAAACATAATTTCTTTGCACTTTCATGAAGTCACAAATGTCTTACATTTACATGTGTATTGGTAATGCATTTGGTGTAGGAAAGTGAAAGCTATATTTGTCAGACCTCAGTGTGCATAAAATCCTTAGTTTGCTAGCACTTCATGACATCACAAATGTCTGACATTCGATAGTTATTGTGTTATGAGTATAAATAGATATTTGAATACACTATGTAGGTGATGTGATGTCCTTAGATACTCCCCACAAATGTCCCCACTACAGTTTTTCACAAATCACGCATGTGAATGTGTGTTTACTCTGTGTCTGTGTTTCTGTGTATGTATCAGTGAATGACAGTTAAAACCACCACATCAAATACCTTGGTATTAAGTGATGACTACTTATGGTGTCTAGTTGGGAAATAAACAAGATTATATCATATGTGTATGATTACATGTATGGTCAAAATGTTTTATTTTGTTTTGTTTTCTAAAAAACTTCCTCTGCAACTACTAAGTTGTTTGGGCTGAAATAGTAACATAATAGTAGTACCAAAAGAAATATTACAGTTGTGCTACAGTAACAAAAAAAAATGTACTCTTTTTAGTTATTGTAGGGGCAGGATATTGTCCACTTTTTTTCTTTTTTTCTTTTTTTTTTTGGGGGGGGGCCCATGAAATTTTTATACTTTTGAAAGGGGGGGCTGTGAAATTTTGGTCACAGTGGATGGGGGGGCCAGGAAAAAAACCAAGTCAAAGATAATTTCTCCCCAGGCCCCCCCCCCTCCGTAAATTCTGTCCGGTCCCTTATTGCATGCTATTTTTGCCACAGATTGTGTTGTCTTGCTATAAGTATTGTGATAGCATTCATGTCAGAGATGAACTTTAAAAGTTGCTGGTATAAGTAATATAAGCAATTAAGATAAACTGATAAGACACATTGCAGATTGTAAAGACTCTCACTGAAATACATGCTCCACATCTATCAAACCAAACATGGTTCGGGAATTTTTCTCGGAAGCACTTTTATTTTCACCAAATATGCACATCATTAAGCTCCTTTCACCTCTGACAATTTTTCATCTGTCATCACAAATATTATCAACCTGCACACACAAACACCTGCTATCCATCAGATGAAAAGTCATCTGTGCTCAGTGGTGTAAACCATATTATTAATTGAACCACAGTCCCCCTATCACAGAGGGACTGTGATTGAACTTTTGTTCCACACACAAACTTGAAAATTGTTATCTGAAATTTTCGACAGTTTATCAACAGATTGACCCACTATTCATGTGTCTACAAGGTCACACAGTCTGTTGATAAAGACTGAAATGTAGTAAAAAATTTCAGGTAACAATTTTCAAATTTGTGTTTAGAACAAAAGTTTAAATCACTACCCATCCATCAGTTTAAATCCTCCGAGCAGCAAAATCAACTTTTTGACCACATGATTTGATTGAACAATCATCCATCTAGAACCTCTCTACAAAGTACCAAGGCAATCAGCACTGCTCAGCAGCTTTTATCTTTTTAGTCATTTATACACACACACACACATACGCGCGAGCACGCACACACGCACTCACCCCCACCCACCCACCCACACACCCACACACACACACACACACACACACACACACTTACCCGAGCTTGGACTATACATTTCAACTGTGCAAAAAAAATTTGAACAAACTCAACTTTAAGTTGAAAGTCTCTAGATTTTTATTCTCCAGAAACATTCGTACAATGTATTGACAAGACCTGGAAAAAGTGTACAGCTCAAATCAGTGCTGTGCTGCAGTTCAATTTTTACTCTTTTTTTTATCATGTAAGAAAAGAACGTTCATTACAAAACCATCAACAAAACAAGAAATTGTACACCATTACATGCATTCTCAAGACAATGCCTACAGTCAAAATCACTAAATGATACTTATCAGATATCAGGACCACACTAACTTACTACAACTCTACTTTCCAATATCAGAAACTATTTCTTGGAAAGGCTATCTAAAACACTACCCAGCCATCTTGTCTTCAGACTTTTCTTCTTCTAACTGCTGAATAATATACTCCCACTACCTGTGGTTTGTACAACGTAGTGTCATGGACAACTCTACTAAATCTGTGTCTTTTTCTTGAAAAAGAGGAATGAATATTTTCCTTGTTCTCTCGCTCTCATTTTACTCACTGTTTTGGGAATGATCAATGAAACTTTCACCTTGGTGTAATTCTGATGATAGTATAGTACAAGAAATAGTAACTCTCGGCTTTATTAAGACAGCCTCTCAAAGTGTAATTCTTTTACTCTCTTAATAGGGGGAAAAAATTAAAGTTTAAACTCCATAGATTTAATCAATATAAATCACTCCTGTTCTCTCTATTTACATATATTGTTCAAAAGTAGTCTGTGGTATGATAGATGCGTCGATGCAATTTGTAGCCATTACAACTTACGCATATAGCATGATATAAGTTATCACTTCTATAACGGGGGTTTTTTTTGGAAGGTCTTTCTACACCTACAATGCGTCCAAGTCTTTAAGTTGATGACTAATATAGTCACATTTCTGTGGAATCTATTTGTACTACATGTAAAACGACAAAAAAGTTGGCAGAATGTATAACCATGTGGCACTTTACTCCCAAGAAAGCCTTCTGATGTGTACATTTTTATTACGAACTGATATAACATTACTTCCTTATTTGCAAAAATGAAAGATCTTTTAATACTGCACCAACGGAATCAAAAAATAGCAGAAATGAATCTGTCAACATTAACAGCTTTGAGATGTTTTCATTTTGTTTTCTTTTTTGAAGTTGTTATTTCAGTGCACTGTCACAAAGACAGGGTTGACAAGACTAGATAAAGATGTAGTGCTGGCCTTTCAAAGGCAAACCAGTCAATCGAAAAACTCAAACCTTACCAAAAGTTTGCCTCTAACTGTTAAGCACTTCACAGAGATCAGTTAGCACTGATTAAACGAAAAGTTATATTCTCTTTAGAATGCTAGTATATTGCAAAGACAGGGTTTACAAGACTAGATAAAGATGTAGTGCTGGCCTTTCAAAGGCAAACCAGTCAATCGAAAAACTCAAACCTTACCAAAAGCTTGCCTCTAACTGTTAAGCACTTCACAGAGATCAGTTAGCACTGATTAAACGAAAAGTTATATTCTCTTTAGAATGCTAAATTGGAAACAGAACACAAAAAAATTAGAAGTGATAGCAAGAACAAATATTTTCTAGGAATAAATCAGAAGCAGTTATCTTTCCCAGTACAAAATAAAAATATTTTACAACATGAAAAGTACACCTTTGCAATGGAGGTTATTGATAGCAAAATGATAAATCTATTTCTTCTGTTTATTGTGGATAAATTGGTAAGACAATGAATATGAAACTATTAAAAGTTAACATATACAAAATCGTGCGTGAGTAGTTCATTTTATCTTTGGCTTAGTTGAGTATCTGAGTCACATAACTCAGTATTCTGTATTACCTGAATAACTATCTACAATCTACAGAACCAGTGTGCTTGCCACTGCTAACTTCCAACCAAATCGTACACATGCTAAGTGCTCAGTTACTTACCACAAAATATATCAGATTTGAGAAGCTGCTTTCATAGGCAAATAGAGACGAAGAGTAAATCACCTTGGGTATAAGGTGCGTAACAGTCCCCCATCAGATAACAAAATCTTGATTGATAAATAAAAATCATCCTGTGACAAAACTCTAGTTTAGCTATTAATTAACTGGTATGGTCAAATATTACTTTCAGCGATTCAATCTGTTTTTTTTTTTAAAAATACACTATCAAATTACCCTATTTTTTCTTAACTATCAGAATTAAATCATGAAATATTTGCCTCAACACTTTTTCAGTTTTAAGTCAAACTATACTGCCATGTTTATGATCTCAAAAACTGTCCTTGTTTTAAGTTTATAGTAAATATTCCGTTTGTTTAACTATAACTCTATGTGGAGGTAGCAAAATATCAGGTATAACTTGTTTTACTTGTTTATGCTAACTTTGGGTTTCTTCTTGGACTTTGCTAAAAAAGCTTCTGTTTGGCATGTGATTGCTTTGGTACACAAAACCATTTACATTCTGATATTTAGAGCAGTTTTATTATGACAATGCCCTGGCACGCTGCCATTCCACAAATTCATCCAGCATAACAGGCCCTATACAGAGGAACAAACAAAAACACACATGAATAAATATGTTTGTCGACTTATGTGTTGATTGTTTCAACCATGTTTTGTGAAAAAGACACAGGAGAGAGAGAGAGAGAGAGAGAGAGAGAGAGAGAGATGAGAGAGAGATGAGAGAGATGAGAGAGAGAGAGAGATGAGAGAGAGAGAGAGAGAGAGAGAGAGAGAGAGAGAGAGAGAGAGATGAAAGTGAGACACACATACACAGCCAGAATGACAGAGATAATTACAAGTCTAATAAACTTTTGTAATGTTGTCATAGTAACGTCCCATCCATTTGATCTGTGGTATAGCGAACACAAACTAAATAAATCTTTCCTCATATACAAATTTATATACCCCAGTATTTTTGTGATGTTTAAGTCCCACTTTGGATTAGGATTAAAAATCCAGTCGTTTGGCAGAGCTAAAGAAAAAGTTTGCCCAGAACAAAAGAATAATCCCATATGTAACCTTATTTTGATATCACTAATGCAATGACCTGGGATTGAAATATAGCCATTCAAGAAAGAGAGCTGACAATACTTACAGGCACCATCCTCATCGTAGTTTGAAAGATCTGAGTTAATGGTTCTGCTGAATTCTAAAATATTGCACCATTGATCCTTGTTTATAACTTTGTACTTGGATTGCTGCAACAGAAAGAGAAACAGAACACATCACTTGACACTATCCCAAGACAACGTCGTAAAATCGTTTTGGATTACTTATTTTAGAAGAATTTCAACTTTGTTATAAAAGTATGGTCTTTAACAATTGCTGATAATTAATTGACACATTTCTCACATTAATTGCAAACCAATATGAAATAGGTTGATGTGTCTGATCACAGTGATTACAAACGTATTATATAATATAATAATAATAATAATAACAATATCATAATAGTCATAATAGTAATAAAGTTCACTTATCATGTACCTTTCTCAAGAGAGCTCCAGGGTCTAACAATTATTACCCTGGCATTGATCTCTAGTGCTACAACAGCCCTTTATACTTTGTAAATATACACAAGACTAAACTGAACATCAATCATATTTTCCTCTACACAAAACCACAGGCAAACAGATACATAGTTTGTCTGTGCACTGTACTTGAATTTAAAGAAATGCTCGTTTCTGTATTCAGTTGAGTATAACGATTCTTCACATGTCTACATTATTCATTTTGTGTCTTAGCTTTGTAACCTCTAAAAAAAACAATATCCAGTACAGAATGAAGGAAAGTGTGCACAATTTTCTTTTAATTTGATAACAGCGACGGATTAAATATACTATTCACCTATTATTCTATGAAATAATAATTTGTTTCAATATAAACATCTATAGATAGAAAACTTACAAAATCAAAATTTGGGTAAGATATGATGACTTACCTCAAGGAATTGGTGGAAGGAAGAGAAAAGCACCCATTGCCTTCCTAGTAATAATGATAACATAATTTTTGCTGTTTCTATGTCCATACTGCGCTGATCTTTGTCCTAAGAAATAATGGCATACAATACTGTTATCAACTGTATTCAATTCATTGTTTCACTTTCAAGTTATTACCACTGTTGGTATTGCTTAGTGCACTCTCTATAATAAATTATTGAATGCTGGTTATACATAACTTTTATTGACGTTCACAAAGACCCAGAATCTACAATCTCTATAAAAAATACTAATGTGATTTTCATCTTATAAATAAAGACTGGAATAAGAGTATTGGTTGCATTAGGCCTGTGCTTTTTCTTCCATCTGTCTTAGCTCACTTTGGAAGCGATTAAAAATATAAAAATTTGGACGATTTGTAGAAGCAATTAGGAACACGAGAGTTGGACAGTATGCTTACAATTTCATGTAAATTTATTCAAAGACAGCACCTGACATACTACTTGTACACAAAGGTAATGAAAGTCAACATGTTTTCAGTAATCACAGCGTGGAACTAATGATGGGCCAAGGTAACCCTTGCTTTCTTCAAAGCTTTTATGACACAAGGAAGGTTTAAATTGGTAAAATGATGGTAAATGCCTAGATACAATTTGTGTTGATGGCAAAATACAGCCTATGTTATATTTACATGATTATTTTCTTACACATACAAGTGTAATTATCAAAACCTCTACAGGAAGCATTGACCCTACATGTCATGTTACATAAATGTGTTCTTTGAACAATTGTGGTCAGAAGAAAGTGTGACACTTACCCTGGCAAAGTCATATGCAAATCTATAAATTTGTTTAAATAATACTGGGTCATTGAGTAGTGACCTTAGGAATTCCAGCTTTGCTCGTACTTTGACGACTGAGTCAACTCTGTGAATGACAGTAGTGAAAGAATACGGTTAGAATGGCTGTGATTGTAGAAGAAATAACAAGATTATTAATATTTAAAGAATTCTCCTCATAATTTCTAATATACATTCATTAAGCATTACATTTGTAGATTTCTCCTCAGTCTGCTCATTGTAATGTATTTCACTAAGACTCTCTACAAATATCTTCTGAAATTAATGAAAATTATGACTGACTGGTTAAAAACAGATTTAAGTGAAAAAATGAAATTCCTAGTAAACCTAGAATTCCAATGTATATCATACTACTACATGTATCAGGAATGGAAATCTATCAAAAAACATACTTTGATTTACTGTTGTCAATTTGATAGCTTCAGTTGTATGTGTATTACAGAGTTCATGATAACATCAGTTATGTATTGGAGAGTTAAGGGCAAGATACAGGTTAGTTGGCTCATTTTTCCTCCATAATTTTTCACAATAAAGACAAGATAAATACACTATCTGTTACATGTGTTATGTTGACTCTATATTTTAAGTTGTGATTTCCATGGTGATTTTACATTTTGTATAACTGACATATATATTTACACTATCAACTGAACCCTGAATTACAGTATTAGTAATAGTCATACATTTTAGTTATGACTATGAGATACTGCATTGAAAGCAATACAATTTGATACACATCATTATGTAACTAAATATGACTGTTAATGTGATTTGACATTCAATGTATAACAGAAACTTCAAATATCATGTAGTCTTCAAAATCAATTTGTAATAGCTTAATTTTCATTCCAGGAATACAATATGACATAGACAGTTCACAGAATTCATCTCATTCCATAGCGTAATTTTCATTCCAGGAATACAATATGACATAGACAGTTCACAGAATTCACCTCATTCCATCGCGTAATTTTCATTCCAGGAATACAATATGACATAGACAGTTCACAGAATTCATCTCATTCCATAGCGTAATTTTCATTCCAGGAATACAATTCCAGGAATACAATATGGCACAGACAGTTTACAGAGTTCATCTCATTATTCCAATCAAATTTTAGTCTAACATTGCTGTGTGCTGTAAATTTTAAAATAAATATAAGTTACATAATTTGTTCTAGTGTTCATCTTTTTTTATTATTATTATTGACTGTCCTTCAATAGGACAATGTTGCAGCTGTTGTTTCCTACAAGTACTAGTCTACATATGTATCAATCAATCTCTGGTATTCTGTTGTGTCTTTTACAAAAAATTCATGATGAAAAGAAACAAAAATAAGTCATACTGAAATAACTTGTCAGGGTTTTACTAGTAATAGACCAAATATATTGAAGTGGTCATGAAGCAAAGAGCGTGAAAACCATAACAAAAGTTCTCTGACAAAGAACTTCAATTAAATATATTGAAAGATAAAATCTAGTATCGCATGTATGACTTTATTTATCTTTTCATAACTGACTTAATAATCATAAGATACTTTTTATTGATTTTTATCTATACCAAACCTAGACCTGGATTTGAACCCTGACCCCTGTTAGTTGTTGTAAGAGGCAAGCGGTTTAACCAGTCAGTCACTGACGACAACTCTTAATTTTAACTTTAATGCTTGCAACACAAATGCTCCAAACATAAATTTTAGAAATTATTTTAGTGAATCAACACAAAGTCTCTATTCAGCAATATTTCTTTTAAATATCTGTATATGTTTGACAACCAGCATTATGATAAAACGATCAATCATCATATTAATTCCACAGATTATGAGGCATAATACTAGTTTATGGCTAGAGATTATTTTAATATCAATAGACTGCCTTCATATAAAATATTATTATAATCTATCATGTTGATTATTAGATTCAGGTTGACTGCAACTGTCATAAAGACATGTATATGCATGTATTCATTATTGTTTAGAAACATTCAATTCTTTGCATTCTGGTGTATATCTATTTGGACAAATTACATATAGCATGACTTTCACTTTAATAGCTATGTTTTTGAAATATTAGTACATGTAAATAGCTACTTCAGTTTCCCAGAAAAGTGAGAAATCTACACGTTTGCAAAGCCCAATCCTTCTAAGTGCCACAGCAGTGTAAAAACTAGCTTGGGGTTCTATACAGAGCTCTCCAAATGAGTTTTTAAGAGATGAGCTCATATCCATGATTTTGACAAAATGATAGCAACACATCAACCTAAAAAAAAATATTTTGAGCTTTTGGGTCATTTCCAAATGAAGATGAAGTCTGTCTTTTAGTTCACTGTTGGATGATGAAATTCATTTTTGTTGTGAATTCTAAACAGTGAATTAAATAATCCAACACAACAAAATAACATTTTTATGTAAATTGGCTGATATGCTATAAGAACTTTTCTGAATTTAAAGGGAGTGCCCTTCCTGGATATAAGGGTATTTCCATAAATGTTTGGGTCTGGAGTTATTTCATGAATTAACATCACATAATTTTTACTTGGTTGCCAAGAAACACCAAATTGAAAATCTTTTTTGCCTCTATTGTCCTTTCAGTGATACACCGTTGAATCACAGGTCTTGGCATCAGTGTGCCCTCTAAACCGATGGACACCTCCATGCCTATATCACTAACACACTAGTTCAGTTGTGTTAACTTACTGTAATTGTGTCATTCCTTTTAGCCATTCATCTAATGTAAAGAATCCCATTTGTTTAGCTTCTAGTTTCCATGCTATTACTAGCATCACTATATTTTCAGGTTCAACACCGATGTCTTCACAAAATTTTTCCATGCCATCTGGTCCAATACCATCTTCATCACTGGAATATTCTTGGAACCAAATCTGGCACCTCTTGTTTGAAAAGGGTTCTCTTAGAGGATCATATGCAGCATTTTTTTTCCTTGAGCTGGGAAAGAAATTGAGAATACTGTTATTTATTTCTCCAACCATAGTTTGAGTACTACATGGACATTTTTTAGCCATTGACAGTATAGATACAATTCCACATCTTTTTTCTGACTTCACAAAATTTCACATTCTGTATTCAACTAAAGAGCAACAACCTCAAATACAAAAACGTCAACATACATAGGAAATAATGGTGATAAAATGAAATTGGGTTAATTGAGTAATTCCTCCATCAGATTTTAATCAGATTGAATTTAAGCTATCATTTTCATATTTTGTGAAATGATACATATCATACCGTTTTATGTGATGATACTGTAAATTAAACCCTGTTTTTTACAACCTGTAGTTAATTATTTGTATACAGACAAATACACCCCCTCTATGGTAGAGAGGATTAACCATAGAAAACTGTTCAGACCATTGCTGCTTTAGCATTTATTAGTCCTGAAATTTCACTGCTTGACACAAATTGATAGTCATTGAGAACAAATGCCTGCAATGGCCAACTGGTTTTGCACCTCAGCAAA
Organism: Glandiceps talaboti; assembly: GCF_964340395.1. Lineage (NCBI taxonomy): Eukaryota > Metazoa > Hemichordata > Enteropneusta > Spengelidae > Glandiceps > Glandiceps talaboti. Next base: position 16,969,969 of record NC_135556.1, on the reverse strand, counting down.
AGGTAATAAGCTAAAATGTAAACCATTTCTATTTGGTGGTATTTGCTCTATTACTCTGTTGACATTCATTTATTGCACAGTTACTCATTTGTACATATTTCTTGTTAATTTATTTTTGTCAGGTTACCGACTTGACTAGTTTAGATTGAACTATTTCTGTGGCCCTCATCAGATAGATTGAACTATTTCTGTGGCCCTCATCAGATATATTATATCATGAGAATAACTTCTTTGAAGTGATGCACACATTTTTTGTATCTGGTGAATAAACAATCCAATTCAAACTCTATAACATTTGAATCACTCTACACCAGTGATCCTTGATAAAGCATATTTATGACACACAACTACAGCGACATCATAGCTATCATTTCACCCATTATAAAATATATTGTTTGGTTACAAATCGCTATCTCCTGTTGAATTCCCACAGTAAAGTAACACTGTTTTTAAGGGCAGTAAGTTGGTAAAATCTACCAGGGTTCCCATATCAGTTTACTGAAGGTTCCAAACCAAAATTATGATAGATTCTATGGGAAACACTGCCAGTTTTACCTCTTTCCCCTTTCTGTTACCGGAGCTCCCCAACCTTAGCAAAAGCACAGTGCATTTATACGTAGATTACAATTGGCTTATATAAAAGCACTATCCTTTATAAGCTAAAGCACCAGGTTGTTGCAAAGTGACCTTGTGGTGACCTATTTTTCTAGTGTCAATGTTCATTTGTTATACTTGTATTACTGAGATTTAGATGTAAACTAGGTCAAGGTCTTCTGCTCAACATTTTCAAGGACAAACACAATATCTTAACATCGATGTCTATAAAAATCAAAATATTATGCAAAAGTTGTGCTCCTTGCATTCTGAATACCTCATATTAATTTGTGTACTCACAAACAAAATGAAATTGCTACCTGTCTGTCCTATTGGATTGATCTAGCGCTACAATTGGTGTGAAAAACACTCTGAAATGAAGTGACAAGTCACCACCTTCATTCAATTGTAAACAACTGTACCAAAACTACAGTACTCTACTATAAGGAACAGACATAAAGAATGACATGAAAATTGTGACAAGTCATTTTCTTGGAAATGGTCCAAGTCAAAAGTTTTGCAAACTTTAAAATTTGTCGATGTGGTATCACTTTCTCTTATCCTTAGATTTTACAGTAAATGAATTCAATTTGAAAGTTTATTACCACAGTAATGCCAATAAAGACCAGGTTTAGAAATGGTAAACAAATTAAAATAGATATCTAATATGGCCTTGTTATTTCAACTATGCATAGATCAGCTGGGAAATCTAGAATATAGGTTTTCTCTTGTACTTTATATGTACTGAAAACTAAGGGCAATACTTTATTCATACAGAGACAACAAGGCTGCTACGTACAATACTATCAAATCAATGCCAGGTTGACATCTTAATCCTGTTTTGTTCAACTTGTGTTTGTTTTTCTAAATACAAATACCCCCTCCCCACGCATTCCCCAAGAAGAGACAGGATTAAAACAAGTAATTATTATACCTTGATTCTTTTTTGCTCCTCTTGAGTGTTGTGGTTTGTTCATCTACTGAACTAGTTTTTCGTTTTCTCCTTGGTGGCATGTTTGCTACTACAGGTGACAAGAAGTTGGCAGAGGGAAAGGTTTGCTCTGATTTCACACCTGTTCCAAGGTTCTGTAAAGATGATAAAAACAAAAAGTTAAAAGACTCCAGCTTGACAGTGTCTCAATATTGTATTTGTCATGGTTACTTAGGTGTCTCTAATCAGTATTCTACCCAGAAAACAATGGATAAGTTCAGGACAGAAATCTTTGACGATTTGTTAGCTACATTGTAGGCTGTCCATGGCACTGATCTATGACTACGTTAACTCTCACAGCGTGGATGAAAGCTAGTGCAGTTGCACATCCAGCACTGTGGACAGTCTCACTAACAAATTGCAACTGTTTCTTATCCTGAATGCACTGATTGAACCTTGAGTCTTGGCAACTTTGCATGTCAAAAACTTCACTTTTATTAATGAATTCCTATTGTTTTCAAGAAATCAGTGACACTGTCTTTGATTACCCTGAGTACTTTGTACATGCTAAGGTGCTTGAATCTAACTAGCTTCCTCATTTTGAAAGTCAGATATCATCATTACTGTAAGGTTTGTGGAAGATGAAAATATTTTATGTAATTTGAGTAGTGTCATACAGTAGTACAGCATTAGTTTTTCATAGTGTGATACTATGACTAACATTTAAATAACAGTGAGAAATAACAAATAACCTAATAATAAATTACATGTATCTTGTTTCTATGCTACAGATTGCTTGCTATGCAACTACAATATACACTTCAACTTCAAGGCAACCATTATAATTATCTATCCTTGCACAAACAAACATAGACATTAACTCCCCTGCTGCTCAATCCCACTAACTCTTCCTCTCTGAGTCTCTTTCTCTTAGTAACATGCACAGTCAATCAGTCAGACAGACAGACAGACAGACAGACAGACAGGCACGCGCGCACACACACACACACACACACACACACACACACACACACACACACACACACACACACGTAGCATACTAAAAAAATAGGCTTCTAAAGTCCCTACCAGATGTGTAAATGAGCAATATAAGGGTTGACAATGATGCTCCAGGATGGTAGAGTCCAAGGAGAAGTTCAACACAGCTAGCTGTACTGTTTCACCTGTCCCAACCTGAAATTGTATGCACATTTCAGTTAGGTGTTGTTTACAAATATAAATAACGAATACAAGTTAGTGGTGTCTTTTCCATAAACTAGTGTGGCAAATACTAGTACCAGACTGCACAGAAAAACAGTAACTAAATGATATTTTTGTTTCTTGACATGTTTAGACTTTTAATGTTGTAATGATAATTAATATTCATGCATATCTCTATTCATATGAAAACAACATGATATGCAAACCATGTACATGCAGTGCATATATTTAAATGTATATATTTATAAAATCACAAATTTTGAAGGAGAATACACTGCAGGCTTAATTTTCCAAACATTTTCTCAAGGTTATTAGCTGGGCATTCTCGAAAGCCAGAGTTATTATTTCTAGAGTTATTGTGTTCTTATGCTAGATTTTTGTTGCTGTTGCTCTTTTGCTAGTCTTTCTCATTTTGTAATGTTCAGACCGCTGAGACATGTTTGTGTAGTGGTCTTTAAAAAATAAATTATTATTATTGTTATTATTATTATTATTATTATTATTATTATTATTATTATTATTATTATTACCACTACACCTGTGGGAGACTCGTCAAGAACGTTACCGTAAAACAGGCCGTGGTTTGCGGCGACGTTAGCTAGGTGACCTCCATCATATTTTCATTTTTTCAGGAAAAGAATTTTTCCTATTTTGAAGAATTTATGGTCACAATATCGAAGGTGGCATATCATATTTTATGAATTTTAGGTTCAGTAAGTTTAATAAGTTATCGAAACTCACCAAGCATAATAAAGTCCCTTTCTTTGTTTTGACGCCACAAACTACTTTTACAAATGCAACGTTACACAAAAATGATCACATTATGCACCAATTTACAAATCTATGTATTCGTCAAACATGGGCCAAGTTCAGCGAAACTAGGATAGTAATAAATACGCTGTTTGTCAACTATATATTAATGCTAAAGCAAAGAACACAGTCCTTATCTGCAGTGCGATAGCAATGTAAACAAGATTAATTGTTCGAATGCCCGGTCACTCGATATGTACCCTTGATCGGCACTCACTCAGTGACGACGTTACCGGGAAAAACAACCACAATGTCGAATATGCATAACGGTCTAAACTGCTAACCTCGCAAAATTTAGAGACGAGGAGATAATGAGCTCAAAAGCGCAAAAGAAGCGATATTCGATGACTCGACAACTATGCTTGGTTACGAAACAACCTACATTCCACCCATTCAATTCATTGCGATTCATCATCTGCATGTAGTGCTAATAAACTAATACATTCACGCAATGGCGGCCAATTTTAGCACAGCTAAAAGTCCGCCTTCTCGAAATGTTTCATTCATAACAGACTCATTTCTGCCCTCTAAATTATCTCCTTGGCTTCAGACACTACTCACATAAAACCTGTGGAGCGGGAGTTACTATAACCGGTAAAAATCTGTCAAATCAACAAAGTTTCACGATTTCGTCAAAAGATCCGCCATGTTGGTCTCACACATGCGCGTTGAAGAAACTTCAGCCCAATACCCAACAACTTCTGTGATAGGCTGTTCTTATCATATGTCTGTCACATGACTTGAAATGACGAATCATTAGATGTTTTACAGCTCCAGCGGTCAGTGACCAGACATTCCTCAGGTCAAAATAGAAATGCCGGGTTGTTGTCTATGCACCACCTGATAACCATAGATACAGACGCAACCGCACTGTTAGCGCGAAGAGGCCGTAAAATTTTACTGGTTTGAGAGGAATAACTAATTTTACAGACAGGTATGATCACAAATGCAAGAGATTTTGTTTATTTTCATTTGGAAATATCAGTGGTCGATAAACACATGAAACAGGTCTGACAGTCGCCAGAATGTGAACATCTTCAACAACATCATGTGAAGACGATGTTGCAAAATTATGTGTTGCATACAAAATAACTCAGTGAAATGAATGTCGAAGCAAACATGCTTTACATTTTCTGTTTGAAATCAATTGTTTTATTATTATGATCATTTTTTTTGAATTTCATGAAAAGAAATTCCAAAATTCTGATTTAATTTTAATGTATCAATCACCATGATGATGTAATTATTTGTCAATGACAATTTTATCCCTGTTCAATTATCACCTGATACTTTAAGTACTGTGATTGTATTTGTAAACTATACTGGCTATTACTGTGTCCATTTGTGCCCGACCAATTATCACTGTAACATTACATGATCTGAATTATATTACTGCATTGAAATCCACACGATCAGGGAATCTATTATAATTCAAGTGTGTATCTCATTTAGGTTCACAATCACAGCTGGCTGACATTAAGAGAGGATTTAATTATTGCAGATTCAGCTATATTAAGATTTGGGAAAAAAAATAGTTAAAACAGTTATCGTCTATAAAATGTTTGTAATGTAGTATGGCAATAATGGTAGTTGTTTGTCTTTTTCAGTACAGTGATATTGAAAAATATTATCCGATATTATTAATATTTATAGTTGCTGAAAAATGTGTGTGTGTGTGTGTGTGTGTGTGTGTGTTTGTGTGCGTGTAGACATCACTGTGTACATTGTATTTTAGTTAATTTACACAAATTCATTGAGTTGTTTGAGTATTTGAAATGTTTTGAAATAGCAATAAAAAATGTCATGAAGTTATTTTACAGTGTAATATTGAATACCTGGTAGATACCATCGTTTTCTCTATCTGAACACAGTAAGCTTACTTTCGTCAAAATGGATGTGGAAAGCATTTCACAATTATAACCCAGTCAGCATGATAATAGAAATGCAGATTCAGGAATACAACCAGGAATTTCATTTTTTCTGCCAGGCTGAATTCTATCATTTGCTCAAATGTGTGTCAAATTAACAATGCATTTGGTTTATGTCAGGGTTGATTGTCTCCTGGACCAAAATATGTTTTAGAATCTACATTGAAAGTCCTGGTGCAAGTTTTGATATAATCTGTATGAGGCTTGCAGTACCAACAGTTATATGTAAATGAGCATTGTATAGTAGACAGTGTAGTTTGCATAAACCATAGGTATAAGATTATAATTCTCATGATTCTGTTGTATTTGATCTTTCTTACAGAGGAGAAGCCTTATCAATAAAACAAAATGCCCACTGGGGACTCCAGAAAGGAGTTTCTCCTGACAACGACTGGAAATTACTTTAGTATTCCAGTATCTGATCCAGCTATTTCACAGTTATCCAATAGCAGCGAGTTGAACGGATTCTTGGATGATGGAAACTGTGGAGTATTGGCTGCAAGACTGGAAACGCATGGTGGCAATAAACAAGTTCAAATGCTCAATAAGGTATGGTTGAAATATGCTTAGAAATAACAATCTGTTTTTTGCATGAGTTGTTGTTAAAGTACTGCATCTAGAAATGTGAAATAAGTGAGGGGAATGATTTTAATTACGTAGATTGTCTTGGATAAAAAGGGGAATTTACTATAATGATACATGTATATAATAAGTGACTGTGAGTGTGAGGTTGATGAAACTAAGCCCATCCACTGGTTGGACCATGACTTTGCTATACTTGTTCATTAGCATACTGTCCATAATAATATGTGATAGTGAAGCTAGAGTCACAAATCCAGCCAGTCGACAGGCTAGCTAGGTTAAAACTGTAAAGAGGTTAGGCACAAGAACTAGTTTCATACTTGACTTTTCTTTGTGGTTTTCATCATGATGACCCCAGAATGTTTGAGAGAGATGTCAGTAGAATTGTATGGATTGTGATGATAATATATATAGACAGAATCTCATTGTAGAGGTATAGGATTGAATACTCTATTTTATAATCTTTTTACATCTTTTTACATATATATTCTGCGTCTAAAGCTTAATTAAAATTGAGCATGTTATTATACTGCTATATTTGCAGTGAATTACCATTATCAGTTTTTATCAATTTCAGGTATTGTTGTACATTACTTTACACAAACATCTATGTTTCTACTACTTTTTATTCAGGTTGAGCCAAGTGATACAAAAGAGAAAGTGTTGGTATTCTTCAAATTACAACCAGAAGTAATAACACCTGATAATTTACATTCTAATGTATTTGTATCATCCATGTTGGATTCTCCTGTCAATGCATTGTACCATTCTGTACAGAAGGTAAGCTGCTGTGAAATCAAAACTAAATTTATCTTCTGAGACATACTTTTTGTAATGTTGTTTGCTAAAATTCGTGTTTGTTTGTTTGTTTGTTTGTTTGTTTGTTTGTTTGTTTATTGCACCTCCTTTGGATCAGGGGCTCACAAAGTATGTTAGGAGCAGTTAGCAAACAGTACTGTACAGGTGCTTTTGTATCACCTACATGTAAATTGTGAATTTGTAAATTTTCAAACATGGATGATGGAATCACGCATTTAAGCTTAAAATATTAGACATGTATGTAATTGTAATTATGTACATGTGTAATGGCTTTAGTGTTAAATTTTCATTAACACTAACTACAGGTTATGTTTCAATGAATACAGACTTGAAAATATTTTATCACACAATGTAAGATATATTACTATGTCATCAATTGAACTTTCTCACAGGGTTAAGATTCATACACATTTAAACAAGTTAAAAGCAGTTTCCTTACATCTAATCTTTTCAAGTGATCATTGATTTCCGAAGTACATGTACATGTGACTCATAACATTTTTTTGTGTGCATCTGTGTTTATCCTTCTGTACAGGTATTTGCTCCACTACTGCTGGAAAACGAGAAATGGAGTCGTAATTTTGATCCCAAGCTCCAAAGTTTACTGAGTGAATTAGAAGCAGGATTAGGTAGTGTTATCAGAAAACAAGACCCTTCGATGAGAAGTAATAAAAAAGATGATAGTCTTGGAGGTGAGTTTTAGTATTCCATTCAGATTATGTAATGATACAAGACTTTTGGTTTATTTCCTATTTTGAGATGATATTCTGTTTGGACTGACCATGTACGTATATAGTCTGTAAGATATACCATGATGGGATGTCCTCACATATCAGTCAGCCCCTTTCACAGCAGGTCAATGAGGGCAAAGCAACACAATGTATTGTACAGTCTAACCATGTATTGACTCATATGTAGCACATGAAAAACTTCACTCCTTATTATAGTACAGAAGTTGAATACAGTAATATAATTATTTGAAATAGCAACCACCGCAATTTTGTGCCTTGAAGGTGTACTGTTTGCATTTTGTGTGGCTTTACTTCTATACTACTGATATACCACTGGTATAGACTAACTGACTGTTATAAACTGATATATCTTCAGGAAAATTTGGAAAAATGAGCATTGCAAAAGAAAATAGCTCATAAAAAGTGTTGATGAAAAGGAAAAATGTGTATGATTTCATGTATTGATGTTTGATGAGTTATAACACAAGACTTATTTCAAATGCACTGTAATGTTTTTCATAGGTATTTTGACACCATCTGATGAAATCCAATATTGGGCTGAAGTAGCCATCACCAGTTCCAAGCTGGAAAACAAGGAAAGAGCCCAAAATTTCCAGGAATTATTCCAACCAGTATCCAGGGAATATGGTAATCTGGATGCCCTGGCGCTCGTGGAAGGTCTAGAATTAGTGGAAACCACACAGGATTGTCTGGATGATATCTGGAAACAAACTGAATTTGATCCTTACCCTGAGACAAGGATGAGACATTTGATGGAAGTTGTTGGTAAGTTGAAACACTGTGTTCGACGATAGAGTGGATATTGTCTTGTTTTGTCTAACATGCAGTATAAAAACAGATATTACTAATCTCAAGGCCATGTCTCCCAGTTGATATCCTATAGTAATCAGACTGACTGCAATTGTCACAACAAGCTTATAAAATGTCAGCTTGTTTGCAATCTAAAATGATCATGCTCAGATGCAAAGGACTGTGGGATTATTTGTACTTGCAGTGATATGTAATCTGGGGTGGTCACAGTACAGGGTAAGCCCTCTTACAATGGTCTGGTTAACCAAGACTAAAATATTACTGATAATTGTTGTAGTAACAAACATTGGAACAGATTGTTTACAACAGTTTATCAAGGAAATGCTACAACATTTCCCATAATTCACCTTTCAAAATCATTTTGATATTCAAGATGGAGGCTTGAAAGTTCCCCTTTTCTGTAAATAAGGATCAGTAAAGCTTATATCTGTAAGACCAAATGTATAATGTAACATTTCAAAACACCTCATGATCAGCACCTTTTAGTTTCAATCTATCAATGAATGATATATGAATGAGGAACGCAACCCAGTAAAAACCCTTTGGTAATCAGGTACATTTTTGAGGGTATTAAACCCAGTTATAAATATTGGGCTCTGAAGTAGCTCTTTCACTGCCCATTCATTGTTGTTTATATTTTGTCACTCCAGGTGGAGCACTAGGCAGATATGTACAACGTAAACTAGGATCCCTGGATCTATGGCGTGATCCATTTCATAAAGTGAAAGAAGCACTGAGATCAGGCATTGCGATCTGTGAACGATGGGTTGTTGCTTGTGAACAACTTACTGTACAATTCTGGAAGAGATATACACCTCATCAATGGAAAGGAGAGAAATATGTACCAGAGGGACTAGGTAGTCTTGGCAACAGACTTGAAGAGGTGGGTCACATTTGTACTTTTTATATGTTACTACAAAGTCAGTGTTGTCTTACAAAAGGAAGTCAAAAGCCAGTTTATTTATTCTTCAACAATGTTTGTAATTTTGATGGAAATACTGTGAAAGATGTCTAATCATAATTTTGTTTCCCATTGTTTGTGACAAGACCCCCTAGGTATATCTTTTGTGTTTTCCTTGAAAAGGCCCCTTATCTTGCTGAATGATAAAGGACCTTTATGTCACCTATATCTCAGTCAGCTGAACGAAAAATAATTGTTTGTCGAGAGTGGTTATATGTGTCATTTGCTATTCATAGAAAAAAATGATTGCATGATACTATAGCTTTTCAAAAGTGTCTGTATGTATCTGAAGAGAAAAAAAAAAAAAGTTTCAATTGATGTAATTCATTTTCCTCTATGGTGATCCAGGTATCCACATTGAGAACTGTACATGAACAATTGGTCAGACTTCTATCTAACAGTGAACAACAAGAACTACGTACAGCTGATGCCTTTTCTCCATTTGCTGGACTCAATCCATTACAATATAACCCATATACACAACCATTGTGGAGAGCTGCTGTATCACAATATGAAAGAGGTATGTGAATAGCATGCTAATATCAAGTCTAAATCTGTTTCTGAAAAATTAGTAATGTTGTTGTTTTTTTCCAGATTAAATCTGCTTTTAACATACATAACATGAGAATGGTAAAATGATCACTTCCACTGTACCAGCATGATAATCAAAGATTTGATTTCCATACCCATTCGCAATGTCAGTAGGGATGTCATGGGTTTAGTGTCACTCCAAGCATAGGTTGATAATAGATACATATTCAAGTAGCATCTGTGGACATAGAATTTCAACTTATAAAAATTATTATTTAAAAAAAAAAACTGTTGTGACTTTACAAGCTTCTGACTCATAGATTTCAATTTATGCTGCATAAAAATGTTGGACAGGAGGAAATTTAATATCAATTTTAATTTATGATTTTATCATCCATTTGACAGCTATGGTACCGGCTGAACAGAGAATTGCTGGTAAACTACGTACACAGTTCAGAGAATTAGAAGCCAACTCGCATCAGCTACTTAGAGAATTCCAACGATACAAGGAATTGGTCAAAAGACCCAATATTAGTAAAGAGCTGGTGGCTGAAAGGTAAGCATGATATATATATGTGTATGTGTATGTGTGTGTGTGTGTGTGTGTGTGTGTGTGTGTGTGTGTGTGTGTGTGTGTGTGTGTGTCTGTCTGTCTGTGTGTGTCTGTCTGTCTGTCTGTCTGTCTGTCTGTGTCTGTGTGTGTATCTGTGTGCATGTGTGTGTCTGTGTCTGCATGTGTGTATGTGTAAGCATGTGTCTGTGTCTGTGTATGTGTATGTATCTGTTTCTATGCTTGTATCAGAGGAAGTCCTTCAGAATAGATGTCATACTAATAGACACTTTCACATTTCCATAACAGAGAGACTCTGCTAGGTCAGCTACAGGTTTATATCAAGACAATACGTGATGACTTTGTGACAAGGACCAGTGATGGTACCTCTCCATCAGGTAAAAACCTACCTGAAGTGGTCAATAACATTGTATGGGTCAGACAACTAGAAGCAAAGGTAAGGAGAACTATGTATATATTGTTATCCTTGTCGGTGAAGACAACATTGTGACAGAACCTCAAAACAACATACAATATTTCAATATCATTTTGCTGACATGCAATAGATACATGTATAATGCCGCCATTCAGGCACTGTTCATATTCTTTTTTGGGCAATATGGTCTTCTCCCTATATTGCCAGGGGTTAATAATCAAAGAAATGATATTTCAGAAAACCATGTATATTAGCAAATATGGACAGTGGAGGCAAAAACTGTCTATGATATTAGTTATATTATTTACAATTGAAAATAGTATCTACAATGTAAGTGGGTTTATATTTATTTGTATTTGTATTTGTGTTTGCATTTCTTTGCATTTTTATTCATATTAGTATCTATATTCGTATTCGTATTCGTATTCGTATTCATATTCATATTCATATTCATATTCATATTCATATTCATATTCATATTCATATTCATAGCTACATTCAGATTCATGTTCATAATCGTATTTGCTTTTTACTTAATCTACTTAATCTATATTAGTGAAGGCTGGGAATCAGAATAAAACTTACATTCCTGTGTAATCCCAAACGTGCTCATGATATTTTCAAACCATGACACTGATTTTGAGTAGTTTTTCCTTGGCTTTTCTGTAATCAGTAATTAAGTTTTTGTATATTTTTATCATGTTAAGGTTGAGGAAACATCAAAGACAGCTCAAGCTTTGCTTGGTGATTTGTCAGGCTTCAAAAGGTTCAATCGAGATGCAGCAGAATTGTTAGATGAATTACAACAATGGAGGAGAGACCAGTTTGATAATTGGTCAAGAGATATGCAAGCATCAATTGATGACCCATACAAACCACTCAGGTAACATTGCAAAATACTTCCTTTTTTCCAAATGAAGAGTTATAATTTTTCTGAAATTTCTATTTTCAAAATAAGTTCATTTATATTTTTTAAATTTTTGTCATGGATGCCAGTTGTGTCGTAGTATAAGAAGTAAACACAAGTGTTTATAGAAGAACTTCATGAGTTCCTAATAAATTGGAGATGAAAATGAAAGAAGCATAACTATAGGGGTATTAGACTTTTGCCATCAAAGAACGATTTTAAAGTACATGTACATGTATATAGGTGTACATGCAGACTCTCACAGCAGTCAGATATCTACTTCTGAATAGCGCCCCCAGTGGCCAAACTAGTGTATCCTTTATCTTTCCGATGCAATGGCATACATGATCACACAAAGATAGACGTCGCACATAACACTAAATTAGTATCATGTGTATTCTTCATAGTCTGCAGACAAGTGGAAAGTTGATGGAACTGAACCATAAAGATGGTAAACTGAGAGTACATTACAGTGAAAGACTTGTAACTTTATTGAGAGAAGTCCGTCAGTTACAAGCGTTAGGTTTCCCTGTACCAGCTAAGATACAACACACTGCAGGCACTGCACAGAAATTCTATAGACATGGCGTCATTCTGAAACAGGTATGGTCTACACCTTATAGTTACTGTAGTTCAATTATCTATTATAATTATAGTTTCTATCCCTGGGTGCATTTGATATAACTTTTCACTTTGATATAGTTAATGTATGTGGTATGACACTATGGATGCTTCAAGCAAAAAAAAAAGCAGCATTTTTTTCACCATCAAACATAGTTCAAGAAGTTCACAATTTATTTTTGCAATTATAATAGGTCTACTGACCAATGAGCATACGGCTCAAACACATAGACTGACAATAAAATAAACATCAAACATTCATTATGACATTTGGCAATGGAATTTAACTTTTTTTGTGTATACAATTCAAATGTTAACAATAGTCATGCCAAGCAAGATAACAAGAAAGTCTGATTGGCTAATCAAGTAGAATCACTGTATTTTACATATATAACACAAATGATATAAAGTTGAAAGACTAACAAAATGTAACTATCCTGTATCACCTTTACTTTCCAGGTTGCCCATTTCTACAATACCATTGACCAGCAGATGATACCCAGTCAGCAAGCCATGATGTTAGACTCTGCCTTGGCTTTTGAAAAGATTATTAAGAATCCTAAACCAGGAGTTAAGGAGAGTGATGGTAAAGTACAAATCACATGGGATAACCCGGAAGAACTGGAGGCCTACATAGCAAAACTACAAACTGCTGCCGACAGACTGACATCTGAAAATAGAAGACTTAGAAAGTGTCACAATATAGTATGTGAAAAGGTAAGTCAATAGCCAAATTACTGTAATTTCTAACTGAGCATGCTGCGATGCTAGAGAGTTATATGGATTATTTGTAGTTGCAGTAATATTTTAATCTGTGATGATTAGAAGGAAGGCCCTCAAAAGGTGTAGGTGAACAAGACTAGATTATTTATTGTTATCAACAATGTGAAAGATTGTTTAATAAAACACTGATAGATTTACCACATTTTCCATGATACACCATTCAAGATGGTAGATTTGAAATTTTCGCTGTAATTCATGAATATTGCCAGTAGTGCTGTGATTGCTACTGTAGTTAACCCTATTTGTAGGTTGTAATTACATAGATTTACTAGAAACTGATTTCTTAAAGGGTTGTATATGGTAGGTTTTCTATACTACCATATGAGAAAAGAAAAGAAAACACTTTCACACAAAGTTGTACATGTATATGAATGTGTCAAAGTTCAAAGCTTGTCTTACATTGCTATTTTTGGTTATGTGTCAACCATAAATGATTTTCTCATTCAATTCTATCCATGACGATATAGCTTCTTGAATTCTACATTTACAAATATCTTTCAGAAGTGTTGACAACTTTTGTGATTATTTGTTTTAAAACTATTTTTATGTGACTTGTTTGACAGGTGGTAACACTAATGGGAGTAGATCTGCTAAGACAGCAGACACGATGGAAGGAAGGCCTGATGGATATCAGACATTTGATGGCTAACCTTGTCCAACAGGTCAGACAAAATCTCCAAGATATCAAATTATTATAGTGTCACTAATAGTCGATTTTCTGGCTTCAAGATGCATTGCGTGAGATCGCATTGTCATGTTTAGGCTTGTTTTGTCTTTATTAAATTTGAAATAATATTTCCATCATGAAATGATGTGAGTGATTCTATAGAACAAAGACTAAAACACCATCAATGACAGAGAAGGAAGTTACGAGTGAACCCAGGGTATGGTCAGTGACAGCCATCCTCGAGTAGCACGTGTAAACACCCTGCATATGGAATGTATGCTGTTGTATGGGTAGATGCACAATGCATCTTGGAACCAGCAACAGGTCTATTCCATTAATTTGAATGACTAACACTTATTCCAGCAAGTCACTCTAGGTGTTCTAGGTACATGTGCATGAATTAACACACTGACATATTTTTTTTCAACAGTTCCTGTTTTAGATGAAAACATAAAAACATAAAAGCTATTACTAGAACCTAAGGAAGTGTGAGTGCCAGTTGAGATACTCAGGGTATTGCACTCATGCATACATTGTTTTCTGTTGCATTTTCACATGCTTCACAGGGGAAAGTTTGGCCTTAGAAAACACAGCAAGTACACGTACAAATAATTTATGAGTATACTGCATTGGAACTCCCTTGTCAAGTTGCCATTTATAGTGCTATTGTATTCTGTCATAACTATAAAAATATGTTGTTTTTTCTGTACCAGGGATTCCGCAGTGATAATATGAAACCATGGAAAGCCCATTGGGATAGACAGCTGTATAAAGCCTTAGAACACCAATATCAAATGGGGTTAGAAGCTTTGAATGAAAACTTACCAGAAATCAGGGTAGAGCTGACATACAGGTAAAGAAATGTAATACATAGGTACCAGTGACTACTTGCATGAATGTACATTTTGTATATACTATTGGTATCAGCATTGTAGTGCAATGCCGAAAATGTTATGCAAATAAATGGGCAAGCATTCCACATGGAATCATGTGAATGCAAAGTGAAATTAATGAAATTTTTTGGTTCAGATGATCATATCTAATAATGACAGAATCCATGACATGTCAACATCAATGTGGTATACTTAGGGTATTTACAGTCTTGCATGCAGTGTTTTCAATGCTACCTGGTTTCATAGTTTGACATCAACAACAGGTATCTGGCTAACATTTTGACACCCTCTACATTTTACTAATCATGCAGACCTGCTGTTTTGTAATTACATGTATTAAATTTCTATTTCTGATGTATCTCCCAGGCAACAGCGCTTACAGTTCCGTCCACCCATGGAAGAAATCCGTGCCAAGTATTTCCGGGAAATGAAGAAGTTTATATGTATTCCGAATCACTTCAAAGGTGTAGGTGATAGCTTGGAGAATCTTATCTTCCCTGTCATGATTGAGAGAAATGCAGCTGGTTTCACTACTGTGTATCGCAAGGCAGAAGATCTATTTACACGTCTTGAAGCTGCAAAGGCAAAGTTCAAGGTATGGTTGGCTTTCATTTGACCCATGAAGTGACAAAAATGCCCTCTTGACAAAAGTCACATGTTCCAATTATTCGTGATAAGCAAACCATGTGGAGCACTGCCAACAACAATATTTTACAGTCTTATATGTTTCTTTTCCTAAAGGAGTTTATACCTTGTAATTTTTTCAGGATTGGGTTGTGCTTGGTTCCCTTGATCTGGACCAAGTTGTGGAAGAAAATTTACAGACGGTGCCTGACTGGGAAAGAAATTTTAGAGGTTTGAAAGCCAGAGGAAGAGATGCAGAGAAGTTACCTGGGTGAGATTTTGATGTAGATTGTCTGATAAAAACTGAATTTCTTTCACTTCATTTGTAGATGCAGCAGAACGGAAAGTGAAAATAACAAATAAAAAAAAATCTCCTATGCTGCATGGTCGTCACTTTATATTTATTTATTTATTTATTTATTTGTTTGTAAATTGTGTGTGTGTGTGTGTGTGTGTGTCTGTATGTATGGATGTATGTGTTTATGTATGTGCTTTGTGTGTGTGTGCTTTGTGTGTGTGTGTGTGTGTGTGTATGGATGGATATGGATGGATGGATGTGTGCTTGTTTGTTTGTTTGTTTGTTTGTGTGGACAGATTTGTGCAAATCTACATATCTGCAATGTAATAGTCTCTAATAGTAATATACCTGAACAACATCCAGATCCTAGAATTGACCCATGTAGAAGAACACACGCTGATGTTAATATCTTCTTTTCACAGTGTTATCAAAGTAGACTGTATCACAGTATCTACAACACCAGTCAAGGCAGTTATAGATGATCACATCCAGAGACTATTTGATGCGTTATTGTTGTCACTGAGAAAGTCTATTAGTAGTCATACTACAGAAATAGAGAAGTTTGTCAATGATGGTATGGAGGCATTGTCTACCAGACCACAGACAGTGG